>NC_088924.1:9697500-9762500 GCF_038396675.1 Hydra vulgaris
GTTTTAATAAAATTGCAAGCAATATTAGAAATCAGATAAGGTTTACTTGTTAAGATAGCAAATAAATTGAACCGAAATATTTTTTTAAACAAGCATACAGGCATCATGTATCAAAAGAGGTGTATTTTTGAAAAGGCTGTCGTAGATTCTTGTAACTTTTAAAAAGCATAGTAAAAAAAGGAATTCTAGGAGGAGATAGACATGAGAGCTTGCTGAATTAGTTGCGAATTATCTAGGAAAATGCTGAAACTGATAAAGATTCAATAAACAACGATAAAAAAAAACAAATATGCAATTTAAAAAAAACAACCAGAAATAACTGCAATTGCATGAAAAAAAAACAAAAAAAAAACTGTCAAAACACACACACAAGAAAACATAATTGACCAACTCAAGAAAAAAGCTCAAACTTCCACAGATTCTTGTTAAATAATTTAAATAAATTGTAACCATTTATTTTGATTTGACATAAAAAATTGTAGGAATTAATATAAGGGCATATTCCTTAATTCTGTTTAAAATATTACAAACTGTTGCTGCAAAGCAAAACTATTTTAATTTCGTTTTTGGAAAAAATGACTTTTTTTAGTTAAAAGTACTCCTTAGGTGCATAAAAAAACATCTTATGTATGGAACCAAAAATGATTAAAGTTAGGCCACTATGAGCAAAATTCAAATATCTTATGTCAAAAAAAAAATTTAAAGAAACATGCAAATCTTAAGTCCATCTAGACTCAAGCAAGACTATCTTATGTGTATTTATATGGAGTTTTAAAATTATTATCCTAAATTATTTTTAAAGGTATACTATTTTTCAAGTGATTTATTGTTTAAAAAACAAATCAAACTTATTATTATGACGGTATTACTAAATAATATTTAGTAAGTTTCTACCAGAATTCTACAAGAGTTTAATAAGTTTCTTACAATTATAATTATTAAACATCTGGCATATTATTCTAAATGATATTTATTAAACAGTTGTAACATTCTGAATATTATTCACAATGCTAAAACTCACCACAAGTAATAATTATTTTACCACAACAAGCTAACTCTGAAACTCTATAATTTCAAACTCTAAAAGATATCATTCGGAATAACTTATTTGTAGACATAACATTTCGAGTGAACAGCACAAATTTTATTTTTAATTTTACATGCCTGATGTTGTTAGTTACAAGATAATAATGTGGCATCTGTGACTGTTGCAATAAGTAATTGAATTAATCAAGTTGACGGAGGTTTTGGTAGTTCCAGATACATTTTGGTAGTTCCAGATACAAAAGCGAGAAAGTAGGTTAGTTAAATATAAAAAATGTAATACAGTATATATTATTTATTAGTTTATAGTAAATATTTACAGTAGTAATTAATTTTAAGACATTATTTATGATTTGCAGAAACTATGAAAGGCTAGAAACTTCCTAAAATAACTTGATTAATTGTGAAAATACGATAATTTCAATGAGATGACTTCATTATGTTTTAGATTGTTTTACAGGATGTAGTAAACGATCCAATTCAAACTATGACCTATCAATTGTACCAATAAAAATCTTTAAACAAGGTTTAGACAATGGCAAAGATGTCTACCTGACATATAATGGAAATCATATTTTCAGCAAAACATTTGAAGCTATTACCGAATGTAAGATGTTTTTTTATGTCAGCCAACATTGGAATTAGTTGCCTGTAAATGCTATTAAAATGCAATTATTTTAAATGATTGCATTATTTTTAGGGAGCGATAATGTCCACAGAGAGACGGTACCTAAAGTTTATTTATAACAAAAGTAATGAAAAACTTTAATAAATATCAAAAATTTGATGTTGATAAAACTAGTACTTGTGATTGAAAAAAATTAAAACCCATTGAACATGAAAAATCTGGCACTGAAAATTGTATTCCAACTCATGTGATATAACCCCAAAAAAGAAGAAGGACCTATCACCATGGATTAGAAACGTTAGAAAGTTTAAAGTAAACAGGTCAGAGATTTCTAAGGAAGTAGTGATTGAGGGTAAGTAAATGCGAAAAGCATGCGGCAAAAAATGCTTGTTTCAGTGTAAGAAAATATTACAGAGCAATATCATAAAGAACTCTTTAATTCAAATTGGTCAATGAAGTGTATTGATGAGAGGCGCCAATACATGTGGCAAGGGGGGGGGGGGAAGAATCAAAACAAAGAAGTAAAAAGAAGCATGTGGAAAAATAAAAAAATAAAAACTGAACATTTACATACAACTTTCCTGGAAAATAATGCTCTTGAAATGTGTATCTGCTCACCAATGTTTCTTGATACTTTAGGCATATCACAGCAGACAGTAAAAACAGCGATGGCAAAAAGAACCGCTACAGGAAGTGTAAAGAAAGATTTAAGAGGTCACCACAAAAACCAAAGAAAAATAGCAATTGAACAGGAACAAAATGTTATCGATCATATTCAGATACTTCAAGTTGTTAAATCCCACTATATAAGAGCACATAAAAATCACAGTTTCTTTGTCAGAAGCTTTGAATTAAGGAAATGCATAGACTCTTGATAAATCACTGCTCTGAGAAAAATCTTGTTATCAAGGGATACAAGTTCTATCAGAGAGTTTTTAAACATAGATTTTGTTTGAAAAATTTGAATGATGAAGATTGTCTAAAGTATAAAAAACAGCGGCAAAAAGTTTATTCAAGCTCATAAATAAAAAAATAAGAATGAAGCAATAAAAACATTGTTGATTGTAATTGCAGCTTTTGACTTGGCAAGTTCTTTTATCATCATATGGTACAACTGGAGCTTTTTACTATTCCAAGCGCCTGCAAAGTTATAACCTGTTATAAAACTCTGGAAAGAGAATGAAGGGGAAAAAGCTAGCAGTGAAATCAATACAGGAGTATTTAAATTTATTGAATCTGAAAAAGGAGCAACTTTTTTTTCTGTGATTGATGTGAGGGCCAAAATCAAAATAGAATGATGAATATAATGGTATCTTTGAATCTATTCAGATCAGATTTAATTGAGCTTACATTCTTTGTATCAGGACATAGAGTGAAAATGATGCAGCTCACTCAATAATTGAAAAAAAATATCGAAATCGAACAATCTATGCAGCGGGAAACAACAATAGAACAAGCTTTTAAACAAAAAAAACCCTGTGTTATAACTGTATTAAATCATGATGATATAATCAATTTTAAAAATAGCATACTCTGCAGTATTAGCAAACCAATCCTTTAATATATCAAATTCAATCAAAGCAAAAAGTGCAAAGAAATCTAAACCAAAAAAGTTACATAGGCCGGTAATGTACAGCTAAAAGTTTTCAAAGAAAATCCTAACATTCTTTATTTTAAATATAATTAAGACAAAGAATATAAAAGTTGTATTTTTGATCAAAAACAACTGGTCTCACGCAACCAGCAGCAGATATACACTTACAAAAGCAGAAGTATTTTGCTCCAAGAGGCACTGAAAATAAAGGATCTTTTTTTCCCTATGCAGCTAGGGTTATATTTCAAAACAGCATTATCATTTCTACCAAAACCTAAAGATTCAAGCCAGTTGTATGAATGATAATAATGATGATGATAAAATACGGAAAATAAAACCAAAACAACAACCCAAAAGTCATAACAAAGCAGGCCATCAAACAACCGAAAAGGATTAGGAAGAGCCATCAGGAAGTACTCTTCCTGATGATCCAGCAATGGTGAAACTTAAAGTTGAAGAAAAAAGTTTGATAAGTGTTTTTTACTAATTTATATATATATATATATATATATATATATATATATATATATATACACATATATAAATATACATATATATATATATACATATATAATATAATATATATATATGTGTGTAATATATATATATACACACATATATAAATATACATATATAATATATAATATATATATATATATATATATATATATATATATATATATATATATATATATATAAATTAGTAAAAAACACTTATCTAACTTTTTTTTCTTCAACTTTAAGTTTTATATATATATATATATATATATTTAAATATAAATTTAAATAAATATATACATATATATATAAATATATATAAATATATACATATATATATAAATATATATAAATATATACATATATATATATATATATATATATATATATATATATATATATATATATATATATATAAATATATACATATATATATAAATATATATAAATATATACATATATATATATATATATATATATATATATATATATATATATATATATATATATATATATATATATATTTATATATATATATATATATATATATACAAATTTCATTAGTGTATTCTACAATCAGAGTGCTCAATGTTCATAAAGAACAGAGCAATAATAAATAAGTAAAAATATTTAACTAATTATTTTCTTCAACAACTTGTTTCTTAATCAGTAGGTTCATCAGGAAAAACATCAAAAAATTTATATTATAGAAAAAATATTTAACAGGAAGTTGGAAATTGTTATAATTAATTATATAACTGCAGTTATTTTGCAACCAGGAAGTTGCATCAACAAAATTAAAATTAAAAAATTAATTATGAAAAGAATTCTTTAGAATTAGAATAATTTTAGTTTGGTCAGGTACGTATTTTCATGTCTGCATTCAGAAATTAATTCAGATATTTTGTTTCTTTTCCTTTCTTTCTTGATCCAAATGAGTAATAATTTCAAATTTTTCTTGTAAACGTAGTATAGAGTAAAACAGGGTAAAATGAAATATCGGATAGAATGAAACAGTTATGACAATGTTTATTCTTATGCTCTTAATTATCTTTTTGCAAATATTTTAAAATCATGTTGTAGAGAATACTTTTCTGAGTAAGACGATATCAAATTTTATTTTTGATGAAAAAAAATTTGTTATAAATTTTTAAGTTTTCATATGCTTAATAAGATTTTTTTTATTATTTTGAAAAATGAACTTTAAAAAATGAAAAATGAAACTCTCGGAAGTTAAATTTGATATAATTGAACTTAAAAAGTTTTCTGGTTTAACTTTTTACGCTGATCAAGAATCTTTTTTCAAAATTAAATTTGCTATTTAGGAAAAAAAGTTATGAGTGAAAAACAGAAAGAGAGAATTTTGGGGTTGAATGAAATACGCTGATAATAAGTAAAGCAATAGCTCACTTCTTAAATGCGGCTTTTTAATTAAATCTCAAGTGACCAATAAATCTGACTGCTTTTATTAAATAATTCTAATGAATGAATAAAATACACTAGTTACTCTCTTGTTAAACGTGGTTTTTATTTATTAATTAAGTCTGAAGAAGAGCAAGTTGCGCTTGCGGTGGTTAAAGTATAAAGCGGTGAATTTTCACTTAACAAATTTGCTAAATCATTCAGCATACCAGTAGCAACTCTCCAAAGTCATGTCCACAGCATAGGTGAAACAATTGGCAGTGGTTCAAGCACGAGATTGTCAAAACAACTTAAATCAGTTTTGGTAGATTCACTCATCAAATTATCCAATTAAGGCTTTGGTAGAACTTACAATAACGTCATCACACTAGTTACCAACTACTTGCAACACCAAGGTCAATCTCATTTGTTTCCTAATGGTAAACCAGGAAGAGATTGGTATAACCTTTTCATAAACAGGCGGAGTCAGAGGTTGAGCATCAGAGCCATAGGCAATATTTCATCACTCAGAGCTGCTTCTGACATGCAAGAAATAGCAACAAAGTATTTTAACATACTTCAAAGAGAATTCAACATAGCAGGTATCAACAAAAACACTCAATGTCATTAGTGGAATTTTGATGAAATTGGCTTCTCTGGTGATCAAGGTAAGCAAAATAGAGTTTGTCGGCGTGGTGCAAAATGACCATTGAAATTGGTTGGCAACAATAAAAAAATCCATTATACAGTTTGAAATTGCATTAATGCTTCTGGTAATCGTCTTGCTCCATACATCATTTTTAAATCAAAAAAATGTCCAAGTTTTTTTGATTTAAAATTGTTTAAGTGGTCCAGATGATGCCATATATGCTACATCTCCATCTGGATGGAAGATAAGCAGTTTATGCAGTGGCTCGCTAATGTGTATGCTCTCGCCATTAAGAAAATTCCAGGTAATTAGTTCAATCTAATTTTAGTTATCTAATTTTACATTCACAAAAGATAACATCAATCTAATTATATTTATCTAATTTTACATTCACAAAAGATAACATCAATCTAATTATATTTATCTAATTTTACATTCACAAAAGATAACATCAATCTAATTATATTTATCTAATTTACATTCACAAAAAATTACATCAATCTAATTATATTTATCTAATTTACATTCACAAAAAATTACATCAATCTAATTATAGTTATCTAATTTACATTCACAAAAAATTACATCAATCTAATTATATTTATCTAATTTACATTCACAAAAAATTACATCAATCTAATTATAGTTATCTAATTTAAATTCACAAAAAATTACATCAATCTAATTATATTTATCTAATTTACATTCACAAAAAATTACATCAATCTAATTATAGTTATCTAATTTACATTCACAAAAAATTACATCAATCTAATTATATTTATCTAATTTACATTCACAAAAAATTACATCAATCTAATTATAGTTATCTAATTTACATTCACAAAAAATTACATCAATCTAATTATATTTATCTAATTTACATTCACAAAAAATTCAATCTAATTTTAATCAATCTAATTTTAGGTATTCATATTTTAGTCGTAGATATGTGTCATCAGCATGTCACTTAGCATCAGCTCCAAAGTCACCTCAAAAATCACCCCGTTCGTATCCGACAGGTTGACACACAAAAAAAAAATGTAGGTGTGCCAAGATTCGAAGAAGAGTGTCTAAACAAACCTGAAATATTTAAAAGGTAGAAAGATACGGAGAGCAAAAAAGCAGCAAAGCGAGCTACAAAACACTGTAAGCTCTAATGGAAAACAGCAAATAAACCAAGCAACGAAAATATTAGCTGCAAACCAATTTAAGTGTAAAAAGTGCCGAAAAGTTTTAGGCGAAGCTTTAGCAAGTCAAAATATGGAATGGTACCAGCGTGAAATTAAATTTACAAGGTTTGGCTATGCATGTCAAACATGCATACCAAAGCAATAAATAATAGACGCTGAGTTTTATTGCACCAAAAAGTGCTGCACAACTGACAACTCGACTCAACCTCTAGTACCTCTAAATGATTCAACATCATCACAAGAATAAAAAAGTTTATTTTATTTGATCTACTTTTTAATTGTTATTATTGATTGTTTTTTTAATTGTTATTATTGATTGGTTTTTGTTTTTTTCATAAAGTGTTGTCTTAATTACACATATATATTTGGGTATTTCATTCTCCCTGAATGTCAGTGTAAAATGGAATAAATTTTTTTTTAATCAAATAAAGTTTCATAAAAAACTTAAAAAAAAACTATTTGATTTTTATATACTTAAATTAAATATTCTCTACAACTTAAAAAAAAAATTAAAAATCTTTTTTCTGTAAAAAATAAATAATTAAAATTTATAACTACACCATTTGATCCCATTTTACTCTACATTTTTTGGAAATGTTATAGGCAGATATGGTTTAATAATAATAATAATAATAGGCAGATGCAGTTTTTAGAATAGACTAGTTTAATTTAAAATTAACATTTTTTTTTAGTTGCCAAATATATCTTGAGAACATGGTCTTTTTTGATTATTTTTTACATTTAAAAGATTGTTTGTGGTTGGCTTAACATTTTTTCCATCCGCCCACAGTTAAGCCAATATATTCTTTATCAGGGTTATTTTGTTAAGAAACAATGCATTTGTTAATAATATTTTTTGATAAGCATTTGCCATTCATAGGGCAGCCAATTTTTTGTTTGTAATTACAATTTTTAATATTTTTTTTTCTTTAAGAAACTCATTTTTATTAATCAATTTAAAATTGTGGCCTTTTACAATTCTTTCAATATTTTTTTTTACAGCTATAGCTTACTTTATTAGCATTTCTGATAAAAATTTTGTGCAAAATATTAGAGGGAGGGAAATGTTTGTTTATTAATTTTCCAAAATAAAATAATTTTTTCTGATTAACATACTGATGGAGAAACAAGTTGTTTAAAAAAAAAAACTAGATAAGTGTTTTTACTAATTAATATATATATATATATATATATATATATATATATATATATATATATATATATATATATATATATATATATATATATATATATATATATATATATATACACACACACACACAAATATATATATATATATATACACACACACATATATATATATATATATATTTACATATATAAACGGATCATTAGACACATTCGGATTGTGTCATAAAAAACATGTACACACACATATGCACACACACATATGCACATATTTATAGCTTAAACAATCATTTTTTAAAAACATATACCGAGCTGCAAGATTTAGTTGTCCATTTCTATGTGTATAATAAGGAGCTGGTAATGCCTTCATTAAGTCTTGAAACCTAGTAAAATATGAGAAGCCAGTGCTGAAATTTTTAAACTCAATTGTTTATTTAAAATTTATTAACAAAATAAAGAATAAGAAAAAGAATTATTTTTATATAAATATGTTTAATAAATATATATGTTTTGTTTGTTATTTTCGAGATAATTGGTTAAATTATAAAAACATAAAACTATTTACTAAAATGTGTAAAATTAGATTGTGATTTGAAAATTAACTAAGGCAAAGTAACTGATTCTTTTAAGTTATAGCAACTTATAGCCTCTTACAAATATAACTTTAAAAAAATATATAAAAAATGTTGAACAAAAAAAAAACTATTTAATACCTCTCAGGCAATTTGTCTTGAAAGTCATCACCTGAAGGCCAGTCCTATAATTTAAAATCAAATAAGCAACTATTTTTATTAGTAAATTGTCATGTGTGTATGTATACAAATACTTCTTTTTTTTTTTACTAATTCACTTTTGAAAAAGCTGTAAGCAACCACTTATGTTGGGAATTACTAGCAAACAAAGAACATTGTTAAAGAGCAAAGTTGAAAGAAGACTTGAAAAATTGTTAGTTGTATGAGTCAGGAAAATGTGAAGATGAGAGTGAGTTCCAAAGCACTGATGTGTTAGGAAAAAAGCTAGATGGGTATAAGCTTTAAAAGAATGAAGAGACAGATACAGTAAAAGGATGCTACTTTACTTAATGACGATTCAAGAGAGAAAGAATTTTGATTAATGAAACTAGAATCAAACTCACTTGAGCAGATGTTTAGAGATTTTTGTGCAGCAAACATGATAGTATTTGGAGAAAAGAGAAAGAAATCGAACCTTCCAATGATGGGACAGTCGCTCAAGCTTGGCAGATAGAGTATGTATAATTACATTTGCAACGCGTTGTAGGATCTTTTCTAGAAGAAAAAGAGGATCATTAGAAGAACCAACTCAAATATAATTCCATATAGTATTCAGTACTCCATCCAGTATTCCATACAAGTACAAATAAGAGGTAGATAAAGAGAAGCAACCTTTGCAGATGCTGACTTTGCAATGGATTGTATGGATTATATATTGATTGGAATGGATGGCATGTTCCATGTTTAACTTATGTTACACACACAACAACTTTATCTTATCTTTATCTATTTTAAATATTATCATATTTAAACACAATGTTAAACTATTTGAACACAAAAAAACAAGTAAAAAATTATTTCAACCTCAGGTCGGATTTATGTGTATTGGTATTGTGCTTTTTATTGAAATTTTTAACATGTTATGAAAATAAAAAAAATAAAAATAAAAAAGTTTCATTAGAAGTGACTCAGGAAATTACACAAGTTATTTTGACACTATATATTTAACTTGCAATACATCACTTATATTACTGTGCAATTATTAAAGATTTGCAATAGGAGTTACTTTAAAATAATATTTTTATTATTTAAACACCCAGTAGTTTCAATAGTGTTATTTATATAAATTGCTTTAATATTTAGACATTTGTCTTAAATTTTAAAAATGTTAATTAACAATCGTTAGAAGTTGTTTGAAAGTAATATATAAACAATAAATAATAATAGTAGTATGGTGGTGAAGTATCTAATTTTTTAAGTTACAAAACTATAGAATTGCAATGGGCCACTCTTTTACTTAAAGATTTTACATCAAAATTTATGAAAGTTATTGAATAGAAAACAATTTTTTTTTTGAAGTGTAAGAAAGAAATTTTAAATATCATTTCTTCTTTGTGTAAATGAAATAAAACATTTTTAAAAGCGCCTTTGAAACTCATGTAGTTTTAATTTGTTACACAAATTCAAAATTAAAACGCCAAATCTTTGAAACTCATGTACTTTTAACTTATGTTACACAAATTCAAAATTAAAATGTCCTTAAACTAAGCATCGTTATTCAAAACTTTAAATGTAAAAAAAAATGTAAATTCGTTATTCAAAACTTTAAATGTAAAAAAACTTTAAATGTAAAAAAAAATGTAAAACATAAGATTTAATATAAAAACACATTTGTTAATAAATTTTTTTTGGTTTTTTGACAAAATTGTTGGAAATACATTAATATATACAATATTATAAGTATATAACATTTTGTAATGGTATGTTTTTTATCGTATGATAAAATATTATGATAAAAAAATCATATCAGATGGCTGTAGAACATGCTGTATTGTTTATGTTTCCATGAGAGGTCAGTAGTGAATAATAATCCAAGAATACGCAAATTATAGGACTTAGTGAAAGGGCAGCCATTCATCAATATAGGAAAGTCAACAATACTGTAATAGTTGTTTGCAGTAAACAGCTGAAGGTATAATTAGCAGAATGACCCTGAATTTTGTTGAAGTTAAAATTCACAAACAGCAAGCCCTAAGCTGTCCCAAAAGTCTCTACTTCTAATATTAGAAACAAGATTTAGTAAACTGAGAATACTGGAGCTAAGAATCAGACGGCACCTTTTTACAATGATTTATTACAGTAATAAAATTAGGTTTGGTCTAAAGAGAGTTATTCTTGTGAGATGAAAAAGATGAAAAAAATATTTACAATTAGAAATAGCACAAGAAAATAAAAACCATGTAAACCATGGAATAGAATGAGGCTTGACTTAAAACCAACAAGAAGAAATAAGAGCTTAAAAAGTATTGATTTAATAACTTATCTATTTATTGTATAAACAAATATTGCATAAATTAATAAGTTAAAAAACACATATAAATATAACTAAATACTGTATAAATTTGAACTAAATATAAATAAACTGGTAAAAAAAACTGGTAAATCTGATTAGGGTTAAATGAAACATCTAAAATCTGTTTAAAGACAACCAACACAAAACGCATGTATATGATTGAAAACAAATACATACATATACTTTTATGTATATGTTTAAAAACATATACAGAAACATTGTTTCCTACCTTTAACTTAAGTAGAGCTGCTGAGCCATCAAAAATTGGACGTTCTGAAAAGTTTTAAATCAAATAAAAATTAAACTTTTAAATTTAATCATTAAAACTAAAAATAAATAGTTAAAATTTTTACCTGATACGCTTTCAAATCCACGCCAAAAAAGGTCGACAGGAAAATTTTCAATTATTTTTCCAGTTAAGCAGTTAACAACATCATTAAATTCATGTCCTATTAACAATATTATTATATTCATATCCTAAGAAAATATGGTATATGACATTATTTAAGTATTACATAAAATATGTACCCCAATAAAGAAAAAGAAGCAAAATATATTGTATTAATGCAAAAAATGGTACTAAATAAATGCTAATATTAAATAAATAATATGATATTAAAAAACATAAATAGCATTGATAAAAAAATATAACTGATAAAAGAAAAAGCTGATAAAAGAATTTTCTTATTTTAATTTCAAACTTTTAATAAAATTTAATAAAAACTCCCTTAGGGTCATTCTGCTAATTACACCTTCTATGGGTCATTCTGCTAATTACACCTTCTATGGGTCATTCTGCTAATTTACCTTCTATGGGTCATTCTGCTAATTATACCTACTATGGGTCATTCTGCTAATTATACCTTCTATGGGTCATTCAGCTTAAAGAAAAAACTAAGTAAACCACATTTTTCTGTTTTCTGTGTATGTACTTGTGCCAAAGACATGTATGTACTAACTTTGTACTAACATTTTCTGTACTAACTATATTATAACTAATTATATTCAAACATTTCTTTTAAATTTATTACTGTATAGTGCGAGTAAACGAAAAGAAAAAAAAGATAAAAATTAATAATAAGAGTTAAGAATTAAAAAAACTTAAAGAAAGACTTAACATAAACAAAAGTTGAATGTTGCAAAATAAACAAAAACTTAAATCCTGAGTGGCAGTATGAATTTAAAAAGGAATCCTAAAGATTTTTAAAGTGTAGCAAACGCTATAACATTGTTGCAAATAAATGTATACGCATTTTGCATGAATATCAACACAGTGAAAGTGACAAACGTGTACGCATAAACATCAGCACAGCAAGATAACCCAGCAAGAGTGAAAACTTAATCATGAAAACCAAAATTAACTTTTTAAAAATGTTAATCAACTCGACTGACTCGACCTGATAGAATAATTGCTAAAGTATTTGACCAACTTATTATAATATCGATTATATTACTTAAATTTATTATTTGAATGATACTTTGATACTGCTTTTACATGTTTTAAATAAAAACAATTGTCAAATTTTATAATAAAACTCTTCATATTTAAATTTATAACCTTTTTTCAAAGTTTATATAAAAATATTGTTTCTTAAAGTTAAATTAATATTTTATTCAAAATTTGTCAACCTACATTGTTTTTATTCTTTAAATTAAAAATATTAAAAGTTTTTTCTAGTATACTATAGTCTAGTATAATGATGTGCAGTCTAGTCACCCTAATCTATTCTAGATCAGAATTAAAAAGCAGAAAAGCACATTAAAAAACAAACATTTAGTAGTGCTCATACCTAAATCTAAAAATGTATTCTTTGATGTGGTATCTTTTTAAATCTGAAAATGTATTCTTTGATGTAGTATCTTTTTAAATTTGAAAATGTGTTCTTTAATGTGTTTTTCTGTTTTAAATCTGAAAATGTGTTCTTTATTGTGTTTTCATGTTCCAAATTTGAAAATGTGCTTTTCTGTTTCATTTGCATTATATATTATGTATTGCGTTTGTTAGCAACCTTTAAACCAAAACAAGTTATTATTTAATCAAAAGGTTTTGACAGATCAATAAAAGCTCCTAATGTATAGCAATCACTATTGAACCCATTGGATATATAACTTATTAGTTCGATTAATGCATGACTGATTGAATGACTTTTTTTTAATCCAAACTGTTTATTATACAGTATATTAAGTCTGCACAATGCATTCGGATAATTTTGAGAAATATGGTTTTAAAGACAAAATAAATTTATAAATAGACATAAGTGTTATCATTGGTTTAAAAATTGATGTGATTTTAGCAATTTTTAATTTATGTGGTAAAAAACAAGTTTTTAATGAAAGGTTAAAAATGTGAAATATCAACAGCTTAATAATATAGATAATTAAACTAAACTTTAATTTTATCCATGCCAGCACATTTATTATTTATTCAAACTTTTAAAATCATTTCACAACTCACTTATGTTTAAACTAACTTCTTTTATAGTTGCATTGGTTGATTTGATATGGTATCCTAAATTTGTGTTATACTTTGGAGTTTTAGTAACTTTAGGCTTACATCAAGAAAAAATTTGTTGAGCTTTTTAACTATGACTTTTTTTGAATAATTTTATTCCATAGTTGATTAACTTAATAGCTGTACTCGGAATAATACAAGAAACTTGAAGTTGACAAATTTAAGTTCAACTAAAAAGTGTTTGCATTTAAATGATGATTTTATTTTTTAAACAAAATACATCTTAAAAGTTCAGAACAATTTTTTTTGCAGACAATATTTTTAATAGGCACTGCTGCAATGCAAATGTTTACATTTCCCATTAGCGCAGGATGAAAAGTAAAAACAGTTCTTGCTTATTGTCAAAACCTATTTTATAAAATTGTAAAACAGAAAGTAATTTAATTAACCAATTGCTAAATAATCAAATGAAAACTAATCTTTTTGATAACTATGAATCCGTTAGTAGCCCGATGTCATACTGAAATGGCCTACTGCTGCGGACATCAGTACATACATCAACTGACAAAAAGGTAGAATATGCAAGGAAGTGCTGCTGCATTGACTAAGAGTTTGGGCTAGGGCAGCAATTGTTTTATTCTTCTTTCTTTTTCTTTTTTTAAAAAAGTCATATGAAATAAAGTTAGCAAAAATAAGTGAGCAAATGCTGATCTATATACTCTATAGTAGATATGTATGTAATATATATATATATATATATATATATATATATATATATATATATATATATATATATATATATATATATATATATATATTATATATATAATATTATATATATATATATATATAATATATATATATATATATATATTTATATATATATATATATATATATATATATATATAAATATATATATATATATAGATATATATATAGATATATATATAGATATATATATATATATATTTATATATATAATATTATATATATATATATATATATAATATATATATATATATATATATATATATTATATATATATATATATATATATATAAATATATATATATATATAGATATATATATAGATATATATATAGATATATATATATATATATATATATATATATATATATATATATATATATATATATATATATATATATATATATATATATATATATATAGATATATATATATATATATAGATATATAGATATATGCACACATATATATCTACTATAGCAGATATGTGTATATATACTAAGTAAACTTTTAATTATTTAAATTAATTAACTGTTTTATTAATAAAAAGAATACATTTTTTGACTCATTTTTTGATTCAAGCTATCTTCAGTTAAAATATTATTTGAAATTTGCTTGCCTATATTTACTATATTACAAATTGTAATATATTACAAAATGTAATTATCTGCGTACAAACTTTTGTACACAGATAATTACATCTTGTTTTGGTTTTTTTATCACCTTCATAGGTAATTAAGCAAATTTTATATATTTAATTTTAACTAAAGATACTAGTGATAATAGTAATCCAACATTTTTAAACTTTACATTGTTATGGTCATTTTTTAATGATATTTTGTAGCACTAATTTTTTCACTATATTTTCAACAAAAAAAGTTAAATTTTAAAATCTTAATAAAACTCTGGTTATTTTGAGACCTAGGTTGATATACTTTTAGAGTAAAAAAATTTCAGTGATATATGGGACCCAGCATGTAGTAAAGGATCAATGGGGCTGTCAACCAACTATGGGGCTGACCTTTTTAAATAACTAAATAAAACCAATTATTTTTTTAGTTGTTTTCAAATCAAAATTTCACCTATTTTTTATACAGGAAACTGAGGATATAAAAATAAATAACTCTAAAAATGAAACTTTAACAAAGTTCTTATTTTCACTATGTATTCATACCTGAACCAAGCATTCAACCAGCTTGGCTTTTATTGTAATAGGCACAGTATGGATCTCATTTTTCAGCTGTTTTCATAAGTTCTCAATTGGGTTCATTTCTGAAGAGTTTTCAGGCTATTAAAGTACTTTTGTAAAACTTTTCACAAAACCAGGTCTTTGATTTTTTTTCCCAGTGTGGCATAGGGCACATCTTGTTGAAAAATCTAATCCCTTACCACTCCCTGGTATTAGACACTAGACAATTTTCTAGCAAACTGATGTACTTGTTCTGGTTCATTGTCTCCTCAACTATGCTTAGTTAACTTGTGCCATAAAAAGATTTTGCTCTCCATACCATGATCATAGTAGAAAACTTCACAGTTTTTTAATGCAGTCAGGTTTGAACTCTTTTTATGACTTTCATTGAACTGTCTGAATTCTATCATCAAACACTGCAATTGTGGGCTCATCAGAAAAGACCATTTGGATCTTGTGATCTTCTCATACTTCAAATCATGTTTTTCGTAATTTTATATTTCAGCCAAAATCATGCCAATAAAATGTTCAGAAATTACTAATAAAAGGGTGTTTGTATATTTACCTTGGTTCAATTTTATTTGCTTTGCCTTTATTCGCTTTGTCATCCTTGTTTTTTTTTATTTTGGTCAATATAACTTCACTCAGATTTCTAAAAGGTTGTTGTTCAACAACCTTTTAGAAATCAAACAATCTAAAATCTTCATTAGTTGCAACACAATTTTCTTACAGGAAATTGTTCTATTTTTTTTCTCTCCATATTTTGTATCTTTTAGTCCTTGTGACCTGCTTTCAACCACAATTTCAAATTCTTGAAGAGTATCAGAGTATCCCATTATTAAAACTGAGGCTAAAAGTAAGGATTTTAAGGAGATATTTTCCTAATATTTAAGGAGAATAGAAAGTAAGAAAAAGTAAGAAGAATTAAGGAGAAAACATTTACATTAAAAACAGAATCTTGTTTTTTTCAATAAACTTTAAATATAACAGAAAAATTATTATAAATTAATATTACTTTACATATTTATATATATATATATATATATATATATATATATATATATATATATATATATATATATATATATATATATATATATATATATATATATATACTTATATATATATATATTTTAAGGTTATTTTATATATATATACATTTTTTAAGGTTATTTAAAGACTTTTAAGGAGGATTTTTTTTAAGGATATTTAAGGTTTTTAAGGAGGAGTGGGAACACTGAGTATATTTTAGTTTACTATTTTTTCAAAAACGCAGTTTGTACAGAAACATTTGGTTTGTTCTGCAATTTTCTTCTGGTTTAGCCAATCGTTTTCAAGCAAAACCATTATTTTGTCAAATAAGGGTTTTAAAAAGGTTTTAAACAGTTATATTGCATATATAAGTTATATTGCATGTTTAACTAAGCAGTCTGACATTATACTGAAATAGCTGGGGACTTCAGTACATCAACTGACTAAACAGTGATCAAATGCAAGAAGTACTGCTACATTGACTAAGGGTTTGGGTTGGAGCAACAAACTTTTTTCATTATTATTTGGGTTTTTTTTATTTTATGAAAAAGCTGTAAAGAAAAAAGTAAGCAAAAAAGTTGGCAAATAAATATTTATATATGCTATAATAAATATATATACATACATCTATATACATCTATGTACATATATATATATATATATATATATATATATATATATATATATATATATATATATATATATATATATATATATATATATATATATATATATATATATATATATATTATTAGGGCTGTTCATGTGAACACAGGAAAAAAAAATTTTTCTCGGATTTGAATGCATAGTTGTTTATTTTGTGCCATTTGACATAGTAATTGACTGTGGAAAAAATCTTTCCAATCAGATAATGTTTAGGGGGTGCTCAATGACCATAAAGTTTTACGAAAAACATCAAAAACGTGTAAAAAGTTCCAAAGTTCCAAAAATTTCTAGAACCTGGTTAGTTAGATTTTTTCCACTGAAATATTGTCTGATTGCGTGCTATATAGATTAATTAAAGTGCAGCAGATTAACTGTCATCAGGGCACCAGACTAAAAAATGTCTGCTAGTGTTTAAAACAACTGTGTTTATATCATTTTGTTAAAATTTGTATTCATAATTTTAATACTATTATTTAACTCAATTTAGAATTTGTTCAAACAGAATAAAAAGGTTTACAAGTATAAATATTATTTTTATTTGGAATTTCAGTTTGACAACAAATGTATTAATATTTTGATAGTACCTAACCTTAGTAACCTATTACAGAAAACTAGCATGGTAGTCTGGTAGTGTATTGTTTGTTATTAAGTGCAGATAATAATAATTTCTAATTTGAAAATATTTATTTAATTTCTTTAGTAATAATTATTATAATATATTGCTGCAGCTGCATAAACCAACAACTGAATGATAAGTTTGTATAATATGGTATTGAGTTTTGATTTTCTCATAATATTTCAGTTATCATTGAAATGGCAGCATCATCTCGTGTTGCTATCTCTACACGACTTCAAACCAAAATCTTTTTAATTGGACAACCAGAGCCAAATCTTCCAGATAAAGTTCTTCCCTTAACATCTGATGTTTTAAAAACATTTTTTTATCATCTTAATTCAACCAAAAAGTCAGTGCCTGAAAGTCTTAAAACAACTGTTGATGAACTGATTATTATTTGGAATAAAACCCGTATTCCGACAGCATTTCATCCGAATGTAGTCTTAAAGTTGAAAACTTTAGTCCAGGAATTTAAATTAATAAAAAAAAAAAAATCCAGATTTTCAGATTCTCAGAAATCGAGAGAGAAATCATTTACAGACACCATTGGCCTACTTTTTGACATTGCCCACAAGGATGCTGAAACCATGATCAGAATTGAAGAAGATAAAGAATTTTTATTGGACCAGAGATGTCAGAGAAAAATGGTGATGTTTGGAGAGGACAAAGAACTTTCAAAATTAGAAGAAAGAAATGAAGCAAGGAAACAAGCAGAGAGAGAACGAAAGCTAAAAGAAGAGCAAAGACAATCTGGTGCGAGTGCAATAGTTCCTGTTATTGAACCTTTACATGACGAAAGTTATAGTGATGACAACGATAACGATGCTGTTGATAATGACAAAATGGTTGATAGAGATTTTGAGATAGAAATCCCTGTTTATTACAGACAACAAGTCAGTAAAGCAAGTTCTTCAGGGTCAGCTGAATCAAGTTTAGCAAGTACTCCAAAACGACAATGTATCTTAGATACAATTCTTGACTCGCCTGATGTTTCATCAACATTAGACAGAATTAATCTATCTGACACAAAATTTACTATACTAGCAGCAGCAATTGCAAGGGCTGGTGGACAGAACCTTGATGATGGATCATTGTCACGTTCTACAGTCTGTAGAAAACGAACCTATCATCGATCAAATATTGAAGCCACTGTTCGAACTGAATTCTGCGATTTGGACAAACCACCATTAATCGTCCACTGGGATGGCAAACTGATGATAGATCGTACAAATTCTGCAGCCCCTAAAGCAAATGTTGACCGGCTATCTGTAGGTGTGACAGGTCACAATGTTGACAAAATACTTGGAATAGCAAAACTATCAGCTGGAACTGGAGAAGCCCAAGCAAAAGCAGTTATTCATCTGCTTAATTTCTGGGACATAATTGGTGATGTTATTGAAATGAGTTTTGATACTACAGCCTCTAACACTGGCTCCAAAAATGGTGCATGTGTAGTTCTAGAGAAACATATAGGTAGAAATTTGTTATATTTCGCTTGCAGACACCATGTTCATGAGATCATAGTAGCAGGAGTGTTTGGATCACTATTTGGACCATCATCTGGTCCCAACATACCTCTTTTCCAGAGATTTCAGCAATATTGGCCCAAAGTTAATCAAGGAAATTTTAAACCTCTGGATGACATTCGAATGAAAATACCCCTGGTGCAAGAACTACAAAATGAAGTGATTGCATTCCTCAAAGAAAACCTGCATGTTAAAATACCAAGGGATGACTACAAAGAAATCATGGATCTCTGTCTGTTAATACTTGGAAAACTGCCTGATCAAGAAGAGAAAAATTATCATTTCAAGATCCCTGGTGCTTATCACATGGCTCGCTGGATGGCCAAGGTTATTTATTGTTTTAAGATTTATTTATTTCGTGAAGAGTTCAAGTTGACCACAAAAGAGGAAAAAAATCTCTGTGAATTTTGCTTATTTGCTAGTCTGGTTTATGTAAAATCTTGGATATCATGCACAAATGCCAGCGATGCTCCAGTTAATGACTTGTTTCTGTTTCAGCAACTTAAGCAGTTTGCAGTTGTGAATAAAACGATTTCCGAAGCAGCAGTCAAGAACTTTCAAAACCATTTGTGGTACCTTTCACCAGAATTGGTCCCACTAGCTTTGTTTTCAAACAAACTTCAAATGGAAGAGAAGCGAAAAATGATTTCCAACATGAAATTTCACGGTGAGAACTGGTCTGAAAGGTTGATCAAATTAAAGAACATTGAAAGTCTAGAGAAGAAATCTCTGGACATGCTGGTGACATCAGTTTCAGCAAGTGCGTTGCGGTCAATGAAGGTTGATATTGATTTTCTGTTCAACAACGATCCAGCTACCTGGAATGATTCCCCAGAATACCAAGAAGGAAAAAATTTAGTATATTCATTGAAAGTAGTAAATGATGCTGCCAAACGATCTGTGGCTTTAATGTCGATGTTTAATGAATCGATTACAAGGAATGAATCTGAAATGCAGAGGTTAATTCAGGTGGTTGAGGATCACAGAAAGCGAGTGCCAGATGCCAGAAAGTGTACTCTGAAGAGTTATAGTCCTCGCTAGCATTAACATTGCACGAACTATAACATTACGATAATTAAATGTTAATTGCTCATATGTTTTTTTGTTTATAATTCGTATTTTAATCAATGACAAAGAGTCAAAAATCCTAGTGTTTTATTTTGGAAAAATTCTGATATAACAAAAACCGCAGAACTTTAGTCGTATTGCAGTATTTTATTTCATTAATTTCTCTGCTAATAAACCAGTCTAAAGTGGATGTGGATTGTAATTTGTATTCAGAATTTAATATTTAGAGATAATTAAAACTGATCAAATCTGAAAAATCTAATTAACCGGGTTTTAGAAATTTGTGGAACTTTGTTACTTTTTCCATGTTTTTCACATTTTTCGTAAAACTTTATGATCATTGAGCACCCCCTAAACATTATCTGATTGGAAAGATTTTTTGCACAGTTAATTACTATGTCAAATGGCACAAAATAAACAACTATGCAATCAAATCTGAAAAAAAAAATTTTTTTGGACAGCCCTAATATATATATATATATATATATATATATATATATATATATATATATAAAATATGATCATCATAAGAACTTAATAAAAAAGAAAAATTCAAAAAGAAATTTAAGACACAAAAAAACATAAGATATGTTAAAACATTTTTAATATAGAGGTTAGTTTCAATTGATGACATAGGTTAGCGCTAACTGATGAGTCATTACTAATTAAATGACATTATTTTTACATAGCAATATATCCAAATATAATAAACAGATATTATTAATGTATAATAACAGTTACCTAATGAAATAATAAATGTACAGCCAAAAATTATTAGTAGTGAAAAATATTTGTAAAAAAATTATTAGTAGTGAAAAATTTTTGTAAAAAAAACTTTTTTAGAAATTTCCAATGAAAAAAAAAAAAAATTAAGTAGAAATAACAAAACTTAAATAATTCTTATACTAACCAAAATCTCTAGAGAAAGCTTCAGGACACCAAAGCTCTTTATTGAGATATTTATGAACATTTGACACAACAATAGGCTTAAAAAAACAACAAATTAAAAACAAGTTTATAAAACTTTAAAAACATTTTAGATGTTGAAACAGAAGAGTTGTATAATTATATTACATATATATTATACTATTAGTACAATTACGGCCTACATAGCCAAGCGAATTCACACATTGATATCATAGTTAGATACTTCACACATTGATATTTAAAAAAAATTTTATTATGTCATTTTTATGTTTTTATTACAATTTTAAAAGATAAAATTAAAGTTAAAATTAATTAAGCTAGAACTTATATCTAATAAAAA
Organism: Hydra vulgaris; assembly: GCF_038396675.1. NCBI lineage: Eukaryota > Metazoa > Cnidaria > Hydrozoa > Anthoathecata > Hydridae > Hydra > Hydra vulgaris. Next base: position 9,719,326 of record NC_088924.1, read on the forward strand.
AATTATACTTAAAAAAAAATCAGTAAAAAACTTACAGCTCCCTGTTTCCATTGCTTTTGAAAGAGTAACATAGTGGATTTAGAAAAATGTGGTGTTTGAATATGCAACATTTTTCTATTGCAGAACCAGCTACACTCACTTTCATATTCATTGCAAACAGACTCAATTTTCTTATATTTGTCAAAAATGTTGTGAAATCTTTGTTCATTATCCATTTCAGTCTGAAAAATAAAATAGATAAATATTTATTAAAAATATTTGAAGAACAAAACGTATAAATATCTTTATATAAAAATATCTAAAGAACAAAAGAGATATAATAACATATTTATATAAAAATGAAGTAAAAAACAACACCTATATAATAGAAAAAAAAAAAAAAATTGAGAAAAAAAAAGAGAAGTTGAGAAACAGAAAATAAAAATATGTCCAGTTTACTTGAAGCTGTTTTATATTCTTTATCGAATATTCTTTATTAGAATTTTATAAGAAGAGAAACACACAATGACATTTACTAACAAACCCAGATTGAGAGGAAACTTATTAAACATCACATTTAGTACTTAAGTAACAAACAATATAGTCACAAGAACTTATAGAAAAACATTTCCTTAAGGATTATATGACCATTTAAATTACCAGTGACAAAAATTTACTTTCGACCAACAAAAAGCGTTTTCTGATTAAAACTCCCCACTGAGAATTTAATAAAACTTTTATAACTAATCACTTGACTGAGAAGCAAAACTTAGAACTTTTAACTTAGAACTTTAAACTTAGAACTTTAAACTTAGAACTTTAAACTTAGAACTTTAAACTTAGAACTTTAAACTTAGAACTTTATAGCTTTCAAATAAAAAGGGGTGGCCCTAGGTACAAGGCACAGTGGGCCAAGTGCTATGGGGGTGATTAAAGACTTATTGGAAAGCTTTTTATGTGTAAATTTTGAAAAAAATAATTTTGCTGCAGGATATTTAGGTCATAATTTAAAAGAAGAAAATATTGAAAATTTCATATAGTTTGCTCTTTTATAGTTTATAACAAAAATACCTATAAATGTTTATAAATATGTATGGATACTTTGTAATACAAAGATAACCACGGTTTGTAGATTTGGGGTCCTAATATTAATGAAATACCCTATGAAATTCCTTTCAGGGGGTGATAGTGCATGCCTATGGGAGCCCAAAATAAAGGGTTTTGAAATCCCTCATTAACATCCAAAGCATAATTTTGGTCAAGAAGTTTATAAGCTTTTGCATACCATAATGCGATCTATTTAAGTGCTTAAAATGCTACAAGACATGCTTTGTTTAAACAATATATATAATATAAAATGTAATGCATAAAAACAAAACTTTTTTATTTTAAAAGCTTTTATCCAAATATGCATCTTATTGCTGTTCCGATGTATCAAGATAAATTCTCAAGTTCAAACTTTGCCCCTCGGTTAAAAAATTACCGGCCAATAATTTTTTCGGGAAATGGCAGTAATTATTCAAAGAAGAAAGCAAAATGTAAACACAGTGAGCGCTTTTTATATAAATTTAAAGATGCCTACATTTGCAAAAACTCATGAAGATTGCAGAAAATCTGTTTGTGTTATATGCATGAAAAAGGGTGATCAAGAGTTGACTGAAAACTATAAGTTGAAAATTCTTCAACTGATTCAAACAGACATAGATTTCAGTGATGAAAGAGTGCCTTTGGCTACTTGTGTTTCATGCAGATCTCAAATTGGAAAACTTTGTGCTGGAAAAATCAATCATGTGCCTAAACTTTTTGACTTCAAGTCAATTTCTATCAAACCTACAACCAGAGTTTCGTCAGTTTGTGAGTGCCTTTTATGCCAAATTGCCAAGATCAAAGGAAAGGAGAAGCATCCGTTTGACAAAGTCAAAGAATCAGAGAAAAAAATTCCAAAGCAAACTTCTCAGAGTTCTGAAAAGCGCTGCACAAAGTACTTGTCAATTATTGGCCGAGGACTTCTTACAACTGCACCATTGGAATTTGCCAAGAAAACCTGAGAAAAATGGCCACAGATGATCCCGTAGGTGCAGAGCAAGTGGCTGCAGCAGTCTTAGCATCCAAAAGCGCATCTCCAAATGGCACTATTAGACTCAGTCAGCCTTGTGGAAAACTTTTGCCATTGAGGAGAGGTAACTACTTCTATTGTCTAGTTAATTATCATAGTATCATTATGCTAAATTAAAGGCACTCAAAATGTTGATTCACAAACATTTAATTTATGACCTGTAATAATTAATTATGAGAAAAAGAAGCAAGAATACTTTTATATTAATTAAAATGCTAATTGCAACTGCTTTTATTGAAAATTCATCTCTTAATTAATTACCCTGCTTCAATTTTATTTCATCAACCTAATTTTACTTTAAATCATTCTCATTGCAAGAATAAATATTTTTTTTCCTAATGGATGTTATTTTATTGTTTTTAAAGGTCCGTCATCGGCTCAGCAGCTATTCAAAGAACCACTCAAACAGAAAATATGGTTTAAATTCAGCAAAATACAGGACTTTCAAACAATGGCATGCGAAAACTAGGTTCAGCACTAAATCAAATCAGCCCAATTAGATTGTTGGAGCCAAGTTTTCCTTTGAAGTTTGCTCTAGGCGGCCAGAAACTTAATGATCAGTTCATGGTCAGCAACATCAGATTGGCAGAGAATGGTCAAACTTGTCAAGTTGTGCACTGCCAGAGCCTCGGCAATCTCAGTGATGTTTTCAGAGCATCACGAAAACTATCAGAATCTTCCATTTTAAAACTCGGGATTGATGGTGGTGGATCATTTCTGAAAGTGAGCTTCACTCACATTGTGTTGGAAGAAGATGAGATTCCTCCACACAGCTCAGTACAGAAGACAATCAAGCTGATGGCACCAGCATCAACCAAAAAAACGAGTGTTAAGCAGCAGATGCTGATAGCACTGTCACAAAACACTCCTGAGAGTTACCAGAATGTGAAGGCCATTTTCAACCTCATTCAAGTCAAAGAAAAATGCCAAACAGGTTCTTTGGTTGTCTCTTGTGACCTAAAGCTGGCCAACATTCTTTGTGGCATTCAGTCTCACAGTAGCAAACACCCTTGTTATTGGTGTGATGCTGCATCTCCAGGTCTTGAAAATTGTGGACAACTTCGGACTTTTGGCCAGATCAGAAGACAGCATTCTGAATACATCGAGGCATGAGGAGATTCAAGAAAGTCGAAGGAATTCAAAAATGTCATTCATGTACCTTTGATTGAATTTCAAGATGACAAGTTTGTCCTTGAGGCTATTCCACCAATGGAGCTTCACTTATTACTTGGAGTTGTGAACCACATCTTTAAAAATCTTTGCGACCTGTGGCCAAGGGCCAAGGAATGGCCTCCATCACTTCATATCCCTAGCCAGCCTTACCATGGGGGGCATTTCAATGGGAACGATTGCATGAAGCTTCTAAGAGGTCTGGATAAGCTTCAACAGCTTTCAGAAAAAGAAGTTTTCAGTCCAGCTCTTGGCTTCATTCAAACACTCACACTATTCAAGACAGTGGTCACTTCGTGCTTTGGAAAAAGCCTGGACCCTGACTATGAATCCAAGATTGAACAGTTCAAACTTAGCTACACCAACCTTCCTATTTCTGTGACTCCCAAAGTGCATGCAGTGTTTTACCACGTGCCACAGTTCATCAAGATAAAACGAATTGGACTCGGCCTCTTTAGTGAGCAGGCAACAGAAGCTCTACATTCCAACTTCAAATCTCCTGTGCCAAATTTTTGCAGTCTAAGTTTATTGCACTAAATAAGGTTGGCTGTATGGTTAGTTTCAAAATTTTTCGAAGACTGGCTTTTGAGTTGACAAAAAAGTTTAACAAATGTGGAAAAAAAAGTAGTTTGTTCTTCACTAAATACAAAGATTTTCTGGATAAAAAAAAAAGAACACAAATCACAAGTCTTATAAGTTTTTCATTACTTTTTTATTACTTTTTTTATATAAAAAGTCGCAAAAGTTTTTGTACACCTTACAATTTAGAGAAGACTTAATAAAAACTATTTTAAATGCAAAAAAATAGTTTTATATTAAAGTAACAAGAATATATTATACAAGAAATAAAAAATTATCAACTAAATAAAAATATTTATTTGTAAAACTGAAAAAGTTTAATTTTTGAATTTATAATAAGTCACAAAAGTTTTCGTACACTAATAAAACTAATACCTAATAATATGCAATTCCTTAGTAGTTGGTTAAAACTTGTTCAAATTTGTTCGTTCATAGATTTTTATTAAAGTAATAATAATTTTTTCAACAAAAATTTAGTTATTAACATGAGTTTAAATACAAAACACCACATGTCTAATGATATGCGTGAATTAATAATAAAATTCCATAAAGAAAAAAAATCTCTTCGTCAAATTGTCAAAATTGTTGGTAAAACACATTCTAAAAATCAAAGTATTGTTAAAAAATTTGAAATGACTGGTTCTGTTAATACGCTACCAAGTGGCCGACCAAAAATTTTAAATTCACGAGACAGAAGGAGTATAATTAAAAAAGTCAATTCAAATCAACGTATTAGTGCACCAAAATTAGCAGTAGATGTTGAACTTGAAATTGGAAAGATAGTTCATCCAGAAAATATTAGACGAATACTTAAAAATTCTGGATTAAATGGCAGAGTACCTCAAAAGAAACCGTTTATAAGTATAGAAAATAGACGAAAAAGATTGGAGTTCACCAAAAAGTATGAAAAGGAAGATGAACAATATTGGAACAAAGTTTTATTTACTGATGAGAGTAAATTTAATATTTTCGGACCTGATAGCCATGGAAAAATATAGAGAAAAAAGAATACAGAACTAGAAGTAAAAATTTAATTCTGACAGTGAAACACGGAGGTGTGATGGCTTGGGGATTGATGGCTGCAGCTGGAGTGGGGAGTTTGGTATTTATTCAGCCTAAAATGGATCACTGGGCATATTTGGAAATTATAAAAAATAATTTGAAATTAGATGCTGCTAAATTAAAGTTAGGAAATAATTGGATATTTCAACAGGATCGAGATCCAAAACACACTGCTTATGTTGTAAAATCATGGTTGCTCTACAATGTTCCAAAACAACTGCATTCTCCTCCCCAATCACCAGACTTTAGCCCAATAGAGAATGTGTGGGATTATTTAGACAGACAAGTCAGGAAACATAGAATAACAAATGTTAATAAGCTAAAAATTATCTTACTAGAAGAATGGAATAAAATTCTGTCTTCTTATACCGAAAAATTAGTGTCATTGATGAACAAAAGATTAAAAGCTTGTGTAAATGCCAAAGGATACTCAACAAAATACTAAAGATTTTTTAATTTTTCATATTCTAGTTTTTTTTACAAGTTTTGTTTAGTGTACGAAAACTTTTGTGACATATTATAAATTCAAAAATTAAACTTTTTCAGTTTTACAAATAAATATTTTTATTTAGTTAATTATTTTTTATTTCTTGTATGATATATTCTTGTTACTTTGATATAAAACTAATTTTTTGCATTTAAAATGGTTTTTATTAAGTGTTTTCTCTAAATTGTAAGGTGTACGAAAACTATTGTGACTGACTGTGTGTGTGTATATATATATATATATATATATATATATATATATATATATATATATATATATATATATATATATATATATATATATAAATAGCATAAAATAATACTCTGATCAACAGTCAACAGATAAGGAAATATGGAGACAGCTCAATTTAAAAGAGGGTGAAAAGCTGATTCAGCAGGGTAAACAGCACATTAAGCAGGGTGAACAAAAAATGAAGGAGGGCCAATTAATACTTGAAGCTCTTGGACTGAAATTAAACAGGTACATATAATGTGTGTATGTATATATATATGTGTGTGTGTGTGTGTGCATGTGCGTGTATGTATATATATATATATATATATATTGTGTATATATAAATTGTGTATATATAAGTTGTGTATATATAAATTGTGTGTGTATATATAAATTGTGTGTGTATATATAAATTGTGTGTGTATATATATATATATATATATATATATATATATATATATATATATATATATATATATATATATATATATATATATATATATGTACACACATTTTATACTTGCTTTGAGAGAAATACTGTAACAATGGGAACACCTGAATCAGATATATTTACTGTACTTTGAGCACCAAAACCTAGAAAATCTTTTTTAGAACTCACGAGTAGGATGAAACGTAAAAGAACTGATAATCTTCAGGGAAAAGAACTGGAAGAACTTCAACATGCTGTAAAAAGGTTTGCATTTAATCCCTCTATTGCACCCAGGTCTATTTTATATGGTCCAAATTTATTGCATACTTTCTGTAGTTTGAGACTAACAGACAGAACATGGGCTGAATTTAGGAAAATTGTTACACAAAATCATCATCTTGTTCCTCCAGGTTTAACCAAGTTAAAAAAATACAAAAAATTGACATATCCAGGGCAGGTGGAATATTCAGAAACTGAAGTAAAATGCAGTCTCTTCAATATGATCAAACATTCAGTTTTTAGTTCAGTTTGAGTATCTTATGGAGGATGAAGATAATTCTATTAAAGTTTTAGCACAGGAGGAGCGTGTTAACATATATGTTTTTTGCAAAGTGGGAGGTGATGGTCAGTGTGACCAATCCGAGTTTCAGAATGAAGCAACTATGAAGAGAGGTGTGGATGATTCCACTGTGTATAGTATAGTGTTTGTACTGTTGGAGATTCGAAGTGGAAAAAAGAAAATATGGAAAAATTGTAATCCAAATAGTCCAGATGCAACCCGTCATTTTATGTTTTGTTTTGTCAAAGAGACTGCTAGTTTTATTTAAGAGAAGTTTGAACATTTACAAAATGAAATTTTGTCCTTAGAGAATATTAAGTTTCCACTTCATGACAATACTTTTGTTATAAACTCAAGTTTGTCAACTATTTATACCACAATGAATGATGGTAAAACATTTAATGCTGTGGTATCAAAAATGCTTTAAAAAAATTTAGCATCTCAGTGCTGTCATGTATGTCAAGCAAGTCCTAAGAAGTTTAATTTGGAAACTATTCGGAATAAAGATAAAATTGTAGACAAGAATATATTGAAACTTGGAATTTTCAGTCTTCATTTGTGTATATGCAGCATGGAGTGGGTCTTCAATACTGCTTGCAAACTTACAGCAGTTAAACATTCCAGCAAAAAACAGCCAAGAATTTATTGAAAACAAAAAAAAATTCCGCCACTTATTCAAAATACAATTAAAAATAAGGGTATATTTTGTCAGGAAGGGAAGTGGTACATCTAATACTGGCAATGTTGCACGAAAATTCTTTAATAACTCATCTGTGACTGGAAGAATTTAAAATTTAAATACCAAATAGATCAAACTATAAATTTTCAAGCAGAAATATGAACCTCTGTTTGGTCTCATTTCTAACGATCAGTCTTTAAAAGCCATTCAAATGTCACAGTCTGTGCATAAAATGATAGTTCATGGTGTTTCTTTTATTAAATATTTTAAGTATCCATTAGGTTCTTTGTCTGAGAGTGCCATTGAAGCCAAGAACAAAGCCAATAAAACTGCACAAGTAGGTCATGCATGTTTAACTTCTTTTGCCGAAAATACTAGGGATACAGCTAATTATTTATTTATGGCACCTGACATTTATCTATACTGCAAGAAGAACAAAATGCAAGAGGTATAAAAGCTATACCGCAAGAAGATTCAGCTGATAACTGTTCTTAAGGTAAATATTAAAGAAAGCTATGTGTATCTTTAAATTTAGATATTTAATATTATTGTTTAATTTTATTAATGATACATTTTAGGTGCTGGTGGTGGTAGCCAAATCTGACTTTCTGAGGTTTTTTCACATAATCAACACAGTATGTTTTTTTTATGCTTGCAAAAAAAAAAAAAAAAACTTATTGTCAGAAAAGTTGAAACATAAGAATCCCAAACTTTTATGTTTGAGGAAAATTGCGGGTGCATAGTGCAATTTTTGCTTAGGGATGCATAGTGCAATTCTTGAAGGCTTGTTGTAAATATTAAATGTTGCTCCACATAAGGATTGCTGAGACATGTTATCTTAAACTATACTATTTATTACAATAATGAAACTTTTTAAAATTTTAATGTATGTTGTTAAATAATTTTAGAAAGTCAAGGAGTAATAGTTTGTATTAAGAAAAGAAATCAAGGAAGTATCATTAAACCATGCAGCTGTAATTGATGAGCAAGTTTTAAAAAACGGTTATTTTCATAGCTACATATTGTTAAAAACCTATTTTAGCATCAGAACCTTTATTCTGCAATTAAAGTGAATGGAACTTCTGGAGTATTTATTTTACTTTTGTTTATAATAAAATACTATGTTATTTCCTTTTTTATTTAAAGTGAAAATATACATTTTCGACAAGGTGCTGGTGCATGTTATTTCCTTTTTTATTTAACATACAAGTAGGAAACAAAAAATGCCTGTAACCCCTAAAAAAGATAAACTGATATATCAGACTTAGAGTTTTAAATATCAAAAACTATTGGTTTTATATCTTTTTAATCAAAAATCCGGTCTTAGTTATAAGACTATTTCCTTTTTTTCTATCAGCGTGACACGTAGTGCAGCAGTTGAAAGAGTTTTGGTTTGTATATGAATGCCTACTAAGAGCACAAATTGTTTAAATTGACATTGTTTCTATTGGAAACTTATTGAAAGAGTTATTCTTTAACATACTCTTCAAACAAGGTTTCCTTGCCAACCTTGAATTGTATGCTAGAATAGCTCATTTTTTTAAGTTTGTTTTTCTCCAGATGCAGATCTTTGCCAGCTATTCTGAACTAGTACTTTTTGTGCAAATGTCAATTCATTGGAGCCAAATGCCTTAGCAATTATCAGTATACAACCTGTTATATTTTCAGAATTAGTTTTTCGCTGTTTATTTTTCTCAGCAATTAAAATTCATTGTTATTAAACTAAAGATATAAATATTTTTGTTGACTCATTATCTAATAACTTTTTAAAATGATTTAAACTTAAAATAATAAAATTCAAAATATAAACAAGATTATGTGATAAGTAAAAATATTATATTATCACTATAAACACCAAAAAGCCCTCAGTTTTGATTTTATCTCTTGCAATTAGTTCATTTTAAAACAAATTTCAATGCTGCAATATTTTTTTTATCAATGATTATACTAACTACATTTAATTTGGTCAAAAAAAAGTTTAACGGAAAAGAGGGCTAGAGGGAAGAGGGGGGGGGGTAGAGGTGTTGGTTAAAATTGGCTTTATTCCTTTTTTTATTTCTAGACATACACTTTTACTGAACACATCTTCCCTTTATAAAAATATGTAAAAAATAATGTAAAATTATTTGCATTAGTATTTTTTAATAGATTTTACGAAAATTTAAACTAAAAGGGTAGAGTCATTTTTTTTACTTTTTTTGTTTGAAAGTGCGAAGTTGGCATAATTTAGTTAAAAAGCATCTGGGTTTACTAGTGCCAACTTAGCACTTTTTGAGATAAATTATTTTTTCTGATGAAAATTAGTTAAAAAACTAAAATTTTGCTAACTTTTAGTTGTTTCATTAGGTATAACATGTAAAGAAAATTTTGTGCAATAATCTATGAAGTTAAATTCACATTTCCATAAACTTGAGTCTAAGATTGTTTCTACATACAATTATCACATTAGCACTGCTTGTATAGTGACATTTTTTCTTATATAATGTCAAAAATGACTCTTATGTATCATTTTATACCTATTACCTATCTTTTGCAATAAATTTACGTTATTCAAACTAGTATATTTCCTGAGCAAATCATGCTTTTGAATTAATTTTTGTTTTAATGAACTAGAAATTTATTTGGCTTTCAATAACAACTTACTTGAATTTATTTTGATAAGATTGATTTTTGAGCAATGTCCACTGTTTGGACCACTGTGCAAGGAGGCCCTAGTTACACAAACTTCCCCTATAATTATATACACACACACACACACACACACACACACACACACACACACACACACACAGAGTCCCTGTCTAAATTATTAAAAGCAACAATTTATTAATAATTACTACTTTTGTAATTTGTAATGCAACTTTTATATTTACATCTATGTTATATGATGTAATGGCTTTTTATTTAGGAGATTTTTTATAAATTTCCAACTTCTATTTATTTTTAATGTATGGCATCACAGTATAAACCAATTGATACACAAATGTAAACAAGTAAAAACCTGTTTCAGTCAGGTAATCTCCCACATCCACATCTCCTGCATTTCTGGTGAGAAAATCTGACCTTTTTTTCTTCTTGTAATCAATACTGTGTATTTAATTAAAAATAAACTGCATTGTTTAAACAAACTGTTTTTAAACTGTATTTTTACAGTATGCAGTTATTTGTTTATTTTGTGTGCTGTCTTTCAATAATCATTTGGAAATTTTCAATATGGATAAAATAAACTTTATTGGCATCTTTTGCCATGTAAAAAAAACTGAAGTTAAAAAAGGCCCTTACTAATGTTAAATTAGCATCAAACGACATAATACCTCAAAGAATGGTTTCTGAAAAGAGTAGTTTCTGAAGCTAGCATACAACTAATAACAAAGAAAATCAAGTTTGTAATAGATGCAAGGTAATCAAACATTTACCTTGCATATCTGTTTTTTATCAGGTCTGCTTTAGCAATAAAAACAAATTTAAAATTTTGAACAATAAAGCTTTGTACATCTTTGTCATGGTGAAAAATTTAATTCTGACTACATCATTTAGATGGTTAAACCTAAACTAAAAAAATGATGATCTAACTCATGTGTGTGCTATCTGGTTTCTTGCCACACAACACAGTTTGTTAACAAACCGGAACACAGTTTTTGCCACACAGCACAGCTTTTTTAACAAACTGGAAGAGCAAAATATCATTCTGTTGGAATGGTCAGGTAATAACCCATATTTGAACCCTATTAAAAACATATTCAAACGCAACTCTTAGAAAAGATCATTCATGATTGGAATCATCCATAAATACAAAAGAAAGAACAGTCTTGTAATGATATCACTGATTTAAAGCTGTAATTGTGGCTAAAAGTGACAAAAAAGTATTAACATTTAATTGCATTAATTTCAAATTTTTTTTTAGAGGTAATAAATACATATACTTTCTATAACGAAATTTTTCATTTGCGTTAAAAAACAGGTTATAACATGTTTAAAAAAAAAAAGATCTAAAAAGTTTTATAGTATCATCTGATAGTAAAAAATAAAAATAAAATCTTATAGTGCACCTAAGAATTTGGTCAGGGACTGTATAAGTTATATGAACACATTAATAATGATAACCCAAATAATGCATCCAACGGTTCAAATTACATTTCAGAAATGCAGATACTATTTTAAATGTCTTAAGCACTAATAATCTCGAAATGAGTACATATCTACAGCGTTAAGTTTAATAGCATGCGTCCTAAATTTAGATCTTCAATTTATTTCCGATTTGAAATTATCGGAGAAAATCATTTCAAACTTCAGACCTTTAGAAGCTTGAGCTGATGCATAGTAAAATCTTTGATGTGCTATAATATGAATTAATTTTAATAAAGTAAATTTTAAATCGCTGTTTTAAACCTCCAATACACTTGCGTTACATACCTAATGTATAACTAGTTTGAATTAAAAGCTAAAACTGTTAGAAACATTTTAACTTATATACATACCATTTCTGTACTATTTGGAACAGCAGCAAAAGGTTTTAGATCTAAATTAATTTTGGAATGTGAGAACTCCAATAGATCTAAGTCATAAAACTTCAATCCAATCTGCCTGCATACTTGAAGTAAATCATCACGAAGATCAAACAAAACTAGTAAGTGTAACAAAATAACAAGTTATAAATAAGTTATAGATATTTTTTTTTGTCCTTTTATAACTTTTTACTTTTCAAAAAAAAAAAAAAAAAAGAATTATATACAATATGTTTAAGAGCATCAAATAATAAAAAAAAAATTTAAAAACGTAAAAACCTTTTCTTGGAATAATCTGAGTAACAGTAAGACTTTCAGTGTTGTGAAAAAAATATTCACCATTGTATTGACAAAATGGCCATTTACTGTTACATTTTCCTGAAACATTCAAGTTAAAAAAGATTTTTTTTAATTTCTTATTAAAACTTCTTTTAATGAACAAATATTTTATTAAAAACAGTAATGCGTAAAAACAACCTTTACTATTTTCATAATTAAGTGTGCTCAAAAAACAGTCTAAGCAAACAGCAAAGCCGCATCTATCACATGTCCAATGTGTATTAAACATAGTTGTCGCACAAATATCACACATCTCACGCACTTGAAGCACTGCCCTCTTCCAGGCTGTTGCACCTAATATGAAAGTAAAAATAAATTGTTATTAAATATATTACAAAACTAACTGAAAAAATGATTTCAAAATTCTCAATCTTATTACCTGGTTTTCCACCCCAATTCATTGCTAAAGCTTCTTCTCGTACTAATTCTTGAAACTGCGTTCCAACATATTCAAGAATTTGCTTGCAAAGATTAGTATCAAGATTAGCTATCAAGTTAAAAATAATTTTTAAAATTTTTTTTTTTTTTTACCATCAATTATTAGCAATCTTCTTCCTAACATATCAAGTTTTAATTTAGTGGCATATTTAATTCAGTATTGTGTTTAAAGCATGTACAATTACATTTAATACAACTAAGACTGTAAGCAAATTTTAAAAGATGTATTTAGATTCTAATTTTTTTCCTATATTACTGATTTCATTAGTTTCATAATTAACTGATAATTTTTTTTAGTTTATACTTTTGTGACAACCTCTGTGTAAAAAAACAGGGACGGTCTAGTAAGATAATAATAAAAAAGAATGCACTATAAATTTTGATGCTAAAGAAATATCTTTAATATGTATATATATATATATATATATATATATATATATATATATATATATATATATATATATAAAATAAAGATATATATATATATAATTGTGTAATAAAGATATATATATATATATATATAATAAAGATATATATATCAGGCCTTGCGATAAATCATTGAGCTTAGAGCATTTTACATATGCAAATTTTGATGCTAAAGAAATATCTTTAATATATATATATATATATATATATATATATATATATATATATATATATATATATATATATATATATATATATATATATATATATATATATATATATATATATATAATAAAGATATATATATATATATATATATATATTTATGTAATAAAGATATATATATATATAATAAAGATATATATATATATATATTTATATAATAAAGATATATATATATATATATATATATATATATATATAATAAAAATATATATCAGGCTTTATTAAAAGCATGTACACTTAAAATAAGCTATTCTATATTCAAGCAGGGGATGGAACCTCCAATTTTTCTCAACTAAAATATTGTATATGTCTTACTTGAGTCATCCACTATGATAATCAGTAGTTAGGTATTTTTTAATTTTTTGGGTTGTTTTCTCAGGTGAAAAAAAATTTAATTGACTACTAAAATACGACTAACAAGAACTGTTTAATTAAAAATAATTATTAATAAAAAAAAATTGAAACTGAGGATTACAAAATAGCGTAGAGCAAAAAAAAAATTTTATTAGATACATATGGACTTTGAGTAACTTTTACCCATCAATAATTATTAAATAAACAATAACAAGATAAAACAGTTACTTTTCGATTGGTCAAAAATCCAATGTAAAAGATCACTATCAACAGCATCATCAGGTGTACAAAAGCCATTAGATTTACCCGAGTCCAATCTAAAAGTTAATCATACACTGCTTTGAAAATTAACTTATTGTAGAAAAAAAACTATCAATTCTAAAAATAAAAAAAACCTTCTAAACATGATGAAACGACAAAATGACTTTCCAGCATCTGATTGGCAGTCAATGCAAAAAGGTAAATCAGGATAGTAACTGCAAGAATTAACTTGAAGATACGAGTCTATATTTACATAATAAATAAAAATTTATAGCTTATTTTATATATATATATATATATATATATATATATATATATATATATATATATATATATATATATATATATATATATAAACAGCTCATAGCTTGTCTATGGTTTATATATATATATATATATATATATATATATATTTATATATATATATATATATATATATATATATATATATATATAAACAGCTCATAGCTTGTCTATGGTTTTTAAACTGACGAAATTAAAATTAGATTATAACAAAACGCATTAATTTAATTGAGGAAACTAATTCATTAAATGTTTTTTTAAAAAAATCACAAAAACGGAACATGAAACACTAGAATGTTTTTATTTTTATCTTTTTACTGTAAAACACGCACGGAGTGTTGCTACATCGACTATCTTATTGCCTGCTGCTACAAGGAAGTGCTGCTACATTGAATATCTTATAGCCTGACTAGCAACGGAGTGCCGCATTTTTGACTGAGGGTTTGGTTAGGGCAGGCAGCCAATCAAGTAATAAAAAAAAAACTTTTTATAAAAAGTTTTTAAATTTTTTTCCGGTCTGTAAAATAATTTTTTTTTTTAAAAAAAACAACATAAAACTGACATTTTATGGTAAAAATTAAAAACAACCAAGCAAGAAGGTGTGTATATATATATATATATATATATATATATATATATATATATATATATATATATATATATATATATATATATATATATATATACATACATGCTACCCTTTAAAAGTTTGAAAACAGTTTTTTTTTTTAATTGAAAATAATGTCAATATATATTGATGAAATCAATTTTCATGATATAATTTTTACCAAGTCTTCATTTTTAACAATTCATTATACTTTTATATGTTTTTGATCAAATTTGAACGATATAACTATTTTTGTTTATGCTTAAAAATAACCGACACTTAGAAGTGGTATTATCTAATAAACAAAACAAACACATCTGGACCTGTTTAAACATAAAATCAGTAAAATTATGTTAGGGGTCATCCATAAACTATGTCATGCAATTTTTGACCATTTTAGATCCCTACCTCCCCCTTGTCAAAACATTGTAACTTTTTTATAACAAGTTCCGTACAAAACCACCAACCCCTCCCCCCTCAAAGCATGACAATTTTTTTTTTGTTAAGGGAGTGCTTATTTTGTATTTTTTTTTTAATATTAAATAATTAAATTCAATATTACATTTTTAAAAATGTTTTATATTAAAAAATTTCTTTCTTTTCTCAACACTTGCATAAATGAATTAAAATATGTTAAATTTTTGAATTTTTAAATTATTATTTCTTAAATTTCTAATTGTGGCTTTGCATAAATGATTTTTTTTTTTTTAAATTAGCGAGTAACAAATAAAAAAATTACATTAATTTATTTACTTTATTTATTAAAAGTTTATTATTTTGTTAACGATTTTGTTGTGAAAGCAAAGATTTTTATTTTTCCAAACATCATTTATTAAAATTATATTGCTGTATATATCAATTATTAAAAAATAATTGCTGTGATTTAACTTGCATTATAAAAAAAAAAGTTTAACTTACGCTTTGTGCAAAGTTTTAATGCAGCTGTTAATTTAAAATCTAATTTTGAGTAATAAAACAATGTTTAGGAAGGAAAACCGAAAAAACAATTGCAAAAAAATGAATTATTATTTTTAAGAATAAATAAAATTTTAATATTGAACAATGTTTAGTAATGTTTTAAAATAAATTTGACAGTAAAGTTAAACCCAAGTATTAACATTAATTTTAATAAACTTTAACAAACTTAATCAAAATTAAATTATATATATATTTATTAAATTAAATCATATATTTTTTATAAGAATTAAATTTTATTATTAGGCTTCAAGCTTAAATTATATTATTAGGCTTCAAGCAAGTATTGGAATTTTCCAAGCGAAAAAATCAATCATTACAATAAAATAAAAACAATAAATTTTAAAATTTTATTTGAGTTTTTTTCATAAGTAAATAGCGCTTATATCTAACATAATTGTCATTCAAACTTTTGTAACTAATATTTCAACATAATTGTCATTCAAAAGTTAATGTGGTTTTTTTAAAAATTAATTAGGGGAGAGTGGGGCACCATGACACACTTTTGGTTATTACTTTGTAACAATTTTTTTTAACGCCTTTTTTTTTACGCAACTGGTTCAATTTGTAGAATAAATTTATATCAACAAAATTAAATTTATAAATTACCAAAAAATAACAGATTAAACTTGTGAGACTATTTAATGTAAAATTAGAAATTTGTTTCAAGGTACCCCACCCATGGGGTACCTTGAAACACACTATGAGCATCAAAAAGATTTCTCTGGGCAGCAGCCTTGTTTGTCAAGGTTCGTGTTTCGGAGTCGAGAGAGGGTTATATTATTAGGCTTCAAGCAAGTATTGGAATTTTCCAAGTGGTTATAACCACAATTAAGTAGCCTCCTCGGCCTTGAGGTAAATTAACATTCAAAAAAAAGAAATAAAAGATAAAGAATATTTATGTATCCACTGTTTTAAATCATTTGCTAATAGCAAAATAAAGAGAACAGTGGATTCAATGTCAGCTTGAAAATATGGGCTCATAAAAAATGCACACCAGGCTTACTGCAGTTTATTTGCAAAATCAGTTTTTCTTACAAAATTAATTAAAACACCATTTTCAACAACGCTTATTATATTATAAGTTGTGTTTTAATTTTGAAAGAAAACTAATATTTTCAGTATATTCATAATAATTAATTTAAAATAATTTCTTTATTTATATTAAGATTATTCCATGATTAAGATTATTCCACGTCCCTGGTAGTACCTCGCTCAACTTCTCTGCGCAGAAACCTTATTTGTAGAGATTTGTGTAGAATAAATTTATTATTATCAAAACTATTAAAAATTAAGTTGTACTTAAATTTGCATTAACTGGTTATAATCCAAACATACCAAAAAATGTGACAACCTACACCACACTTTGTGACAACCAACCACGTGGCTGGGGTTGGTTGTCACACAGCTGAGGTCTTTGAAAAATGATTTTACAACAAAATATATTTAAATCAATGTCATGAAACTATTGTAATAGTTACCAGAAATAGTTAAACTACCTGTGCAAAGTTTGGCTTTGATTTAATGAAAAACAAAATATAAGCAGCCTAAAACATTAAAAGTGTGCATTAAGTATCTATAACAGCAACAAAAAAGGTTATTTATGTGTAATTCTTTTATTCTTAATGTTGCAAACCTATGGTTTTATTAATATTGCAAGTACTGTAGTAATTACGTACTTTTTTGTTATGATACAAAACTCTATTATACTGAATTCTTTTTTAGTTATTATAAAACTTACAAATAAAAAATGTCTTACTTTTAAATCAAATAAACAACTATGGATTATAAACACTTTAAATAGTTATCTCAATCATTGCCCAATTGCATGTTTTTATCCCAATCATGCATGTTTTTATCTCAATCATAGCCCCATCGTGTGTATTTATCTCATTCCATCGCGTGTCTTCACTCAAATATTTTATCAACAGTTTTCTTCTGT
Organism: Hydra vulgaris; assembly: GCF_038396675.1. Classification (NCBI taxonomy): domain Eukaryota; kingdom Metazoa; phylum Cnidaria; class Hydrozoa; order Anthoathecata; family Hydridae; genus Hydra; species Hydra vulgaris. Next base: position 9,736,996 of record NC_088924.1, read on the forward strand.
CTGATACTTGGTTTGATATTAAACATTTTTTTAATGTAAATTTTGAAGTTTATTTAATGTAAATTTGTTGAATCTCTTATCTTGGTTTAGTAAGTCCAAAAAATGTTATATTTATATTCTTGCTTAAATTCTTTTCTATTTTAGGTCTTTTGCATTCTTAATGATCTTATATCGCCTATATATATAGAATCTTTCACTTTTAAAAATTTTATCTTTTTTAAATTCTAATAAACCTTAGCTTTTTCATTAAGAGTTTAAAAAAAAAAAGTTCATTTTGCTGTTTTTTTTTTATTTATTTGTTCAGAATTTAAATTAAAGTTTTTAAATTTTGTTTTGCTTCATTTATTTAAATTATTTTATTTAGAATTTGAATAAAGCATTTTTTAACCTGTTTATTACTTAATTTATTTGCAATGTAAAACAGAATCAATTTTTTAAATTGAGCAAATGAACTTAATAATGATCACAGTAAATTATAAACAGTGAAAACTGAAGACGTTTGTCAATAAATATTATTGTTTATCAATAAAAAAAATTAGTTGAAATAAAAAAAATCAAAAAAACTTACAAACATCTGTATATAAGTTTTTCATAAAAAAGATTTTTCTTCTTTTAGATATATTTCAAAAAAATTATATATTTAAGAAAAAATAATACTTTCACCTCAACATAAAAACTAGGCTGCAACAATTTGCCAAACTCAGGTGCTGTCATGGTAGCAGTTAGGTCAGCATTACCAAATGCCTATCCTAACTCTAAAGGCTGCAGTATTGCTGTCAAATTGCTGATACATGCAGCAGACTTTTTCACCAAGAATTGTGTTTTAAAGTCATGCTTGAGTGAGTTAGTAAAAATTTTAAAATGTTAAAAATTTAAATGAATAAAAATACTTGTAAACCTTGAGAGGTGAGTTTAGGTCAGCATGGTACTAACATATTCTTATATTGGTACCATTTATTTAATTTTTGTACTTTAATTTTTAAAATACTAGTTAATTCCAAATCCAAATAAAAAAATTTTATTAACACTTAGATACTGCCTACCCTGGACCAAACCCTCAGTCAATTTATGTAATGAAATTCCTACAAATGTTTATTTCAGTATGAAATTATCCATGACATTTTATTTGCAGCTAAATTGATAGTTTTATACACATTTATTGATACTTTTATGCATACACACACATCTGTGTGTGTTTGTTTTTAATTTTATTTACTTTTCTAGAAATTTAGGTCTCAAAAACATAAATATCTATAAAAGCAGTCTTAAATATTCAGTAATAAATAATATGTAATTATATATATAGTTATTAGTGCAGTCCTAAATCTGCAGTAGTAAATAATACGTAAATATATAATAAGTAATGTATTAGGTAATGTATGATGTATATTGAAACTATCATATATTTAAAAATATTTAAAATATCATACCACCTCCATTTAGTTTATCTAAATTTTTTGGGAAACGAAATCTGTTTTTTCTTTGATTTGTAACAAGGTTGTCTATTTTTATTGCCTTATCTGTCACATCTTTTTCCAGTGGTGATTTAAAGGTTTGGTCTTTTAAATTTAGAAATGATTTATTGCAATCAGTTAAAACTACTTTAACAGGACTTTCGTATAAATTTTCTTTTGGGCCAATTATATTAACTATGTCAAACATCTTACTATAACTGTTTTTATTTTCTAAACATTTTGCAACATCCTTCAAGGTTGCTGATGGCAACAAATACACCTGGCAAGCTGAAGAGTTATTGGACCTTGATGTTTTTGTATCTTTAGTTACTGTAGTTATTGAAACACTGTGTGGAGAGGAAGCCAATTCATCTCTTTTGATTTCATTTGCTTTTTCTACAAATGCATCAGTGCACTGTTCACCTGTTTGGACTTTGTCATGCATTATGGTCTTTAATTGAATATAATTAGGTGAAACATTGTTTTGATATGTAGTGTGACAAAAAGACTGCTTACTCTTGTTACTGTGGTAATTAAAGGGTACACGATAATGAGGAGAAAGATTTTCAGCTGTTGAATTGATTGGTAATTCACTTCTGGGTTTCTTATAAATGAATGATTGGATTTCTGACACGGTATTATTCAATAAACAAACATTTTTACCTGCTAACTTATGTTGCATATCATCTTCGTTATATTGATCATTCTTCTGACATTCTCTGATTCTCATAATTGTGTTGTTTATAGCGCTGCGTTGACTTCTACGACCAGACTCAACACAAGACACTGCAGAAATAATTTTCTTTGCATTATTTGAACTGTCTTTCTCTAACAATCTCTTTCTAGATTGTTTGACTTTTTTTTTTTGTACAGAATCTGGACTGCTTAGTTTATCGTATATTTTTTGATTGGTCATTGAACTAGTTGTAGCAGGGCTAGGCCCATCCATTTCACATTGAAGTTTTGTTGTTTTATTATTGGCTTGACTGTTTAATTCAATACAACTTTCTGTTTCCAAATTAGCAAATGTAGAACTTTTTAATTCTATTTCTATTGAATTTTTGAATGTTGAAGTTTGTTTCATCATTTTGCTTGCAGTTTTATTTTCATTGTTTTTATTAGTACATTTTCTTTTTCCACTATTTAGGATAGGCTGGACATTTTCACCGCACTTTGCATTGTGTGTTTTTTTATCCATTATGGAGGATTCTTTTAAGTCATTCATTAGTTTATTTTTATGATGCCCAGTAAAATTAGGTTCGTTGAGATTAAAACATTTTTTTATTGAATTTGTATTAAGCGGGATTGATTTTATTTTTTTTGATGAAGATAAAAGCATGCTTGGTTCAGATGGTAAAACACTTTCTTTAGGACCAAACTTGCATAGTTTAAACAGAATCTCACTTGGTTTAGAATCACGATTAGCTGAATACAAATTTAATTTTTGACAAGAAGGTTTTAAATCAGTTTGTTTACTAATAGTAGTTTGGTAAGGAATCTCATCACAATCTGATTGTTGAAACATCTTGGGTGATTGTTTATCAATAATAGTTTTGTCAGAGTTTGAAGGTAAATTGTAATCTAAAACGATTGGAGGTAAATTGTAATCTACAACGTTTGAAGGTAAATTGTAATCTACAATGTTTCGTATTAGTTTATCACTATAGGCTTCACACTCTTCACCATAGGCTGGACACTCTGAAGTAGTTTCATCATGAACTGAGTTTTGTAAAACTTGTAGAGTTATGTTATTATTATTAGTTTTATCAAAAGTTGAAGGTTCTGAAGTAGTTGTGTTTTTATTGTAAATTAATTGTTCTGAAACTGTTGGAATCAGTTTACCAAAAACAGGTTTCTTAAACATTAAACATTCTAATTTTGCATTATCATGAACTGATGGCTGAAAAATTGTAGGAAATAAGTTCTCTATGTTAAAAGTTGAGGGCAATGGAGTGGTTTTACCAAAAAATGGTTGTTCTAAAGATATTGGAGTTAGGTTATTAATAACAGTTTTGTCTGAGGTTGAATTCTCTGAACCAGTTTTGTCATAAACTGATTGCTGAAAAGTTGTTGGAAGTAAGTTCTCCATATTAGTTTTGTTAATAGTTGGAGACACTAAAACAGTTTCATCATAAACTGATTTTTCTAAAAATGTTGGAATTAAGTTATTACTATTGGCTTTTTCAGAGAATGTAGATAATGAAGCAGTTTCATCATAAAATGATTGTTCCAAATTTAATTGAGTTGGGTTTTTTATAACATATTGATCTGCAGTTAAGCTTTCTAAAACAATTTCATTATAAACTGGTTGATGCAATTTTGTTGGCATCAGTTTATACATAGGAGGTTTATCAGAGACTGACCACTTTAAAGATATTTTACCATAAACCGGTTGATGCAATTTTGTTGGCATTAACTTATACATAGGAAGTTTAAAAGAGGTTAACCAGTCTAAAGAGGTTTCACCATAAACTGGTTGATGCAATTTTGTTGGCATCAGTTTATCCATAGGAGGCTTAACAGAAGTTGAACGCTCTAAATTAGTTTCATTGTGAACTGATTGATGTAAAACTGGTATAGTTAAATTATTTTTTTTAAAAGTTGAAGATTCTGAAGGAGTTACATTGCAAACTGATGGATCTAAAACTTTTGGAATAAATTTATCGACAAAAGGTTTGTTAGATATTGAACATGTTATTTCATTTTCATCAGATTGTTGAAAATCTGCTGGTATTAAATTCTCTATATTTTTTTTGTCAATAGTCAAAGGCGCCATTTCACCAAAAGTGGATGATTCTAACAAAGCATTTTCACCATAAACTGATTGTTGTAAATCTTTTTGAGTTGGGTTTTTTATAGCATAATTGTCCGAGGTTGAACTCTCTAAAACATTTTCATTATGAACTGGTTGTTGTAAAACTGACACTAATTTATTAATGACACATTTGTCAGAGGTTGAACACTTTAAATTAGTTTTATTGTGAACTGATTGATGCAAAACTTGTAGAGTTAGTTTATTAACAAAATATTTGTCAATAGATGTAGATTCTGAAGCAGTTACATTGCAAACTGATTGTTTTGAAACTGTTGGAACTAAGTTATTAATAACGATCTTGTGAGGTGTAAGCAATGTTTTATGTAAATTTGTTGGAGTTAGGTATTGTAAAGCAGGTTTTAAAGCACATTTGTTAAAATAAGAACATTTAAAAATATTTTTTCCTTGATCTAGACATAATCGATATGGTATTTGATAAGGTTTTGTAGATAATTTAAAGGACTTTAAACACTTCGTTTTGTTACATTTAAAGATTTCATGATTTGTAGCTATTTCATCATGAAAAGATAATGATGTTAAAGTTAATTTATTCTTTAAATTTAAATTACTGTTTGCAGTTGGTCTTGTTGACAAAGCTTCGTCAACAGGAAAGAATATACCATCAACAAAGGGTACCATGGTATTGTTAAGAGCCTTGAAAGGATACTTAACTGCATTATTATAAAATTTGGTTTGCATTTTATTGTTATCAAAATTAGATGAAAGGTGTAAAGGTGTATTTAAAAAGCTGCTATCGTTACTAAAAGGGACAGTTTTTGATGATTTAAAAACAGACTCTTTTGCAATCTTCAAATCTCTATTAACTAAAGAACTTTGGGAAACATACAAATCAAGATTATCTGTAATCTCAATAATGCGCATACTTTTTTGAGTTTGATTGGCATCAAAGAGATCAAAGTCAAAAAAATTTAACAAACGTTTTAAATTCTTGCTCTCTTGTTCTCTTCTTCTCAAATCTCTTTTTAAATTGTCTTCATGCTTTTGAATAACTGTCCCATGATATCTAGACTGTGTATTTCGGAAATTTTTTACATTTGGCTTGTCCGTTTTAGCTGAAGATTTACTGGAAATTAAAATATTTTTTGAAAACTGACAAAGTAGTGTTGAAGAACATGGTTGAGTCTGAGGACAATATTTGACATAAGTGTTTTTAATCATTTCAGAACAATGTTGCAACTGTCTTGTGTTATTAACTTTTTTATGCAAAAAATTGTGTTGCAATTTAGGTTCAAATACAGAAACTGAGTTACACACATTTTCTAAATTTTTTTTTCTAATCTGAGATGTATTGTGAAAAAATGAAGGAAGAAAGTTTGTACTTTTAACTTCAGCATCTTTTTTGCTTTCCCCCTGCAAAGTTTGAAATACATCCTGTGTTTTGATGAATGGCACTGAAAACTTCACTTTTTTTGGTGCAGGTTGTTCAAAGATATAATTTGAACTACATCTTTTTATTTCTGTATTTTTAAAAGACTTTTTATGGTGAATACGAGTATCTCCAGAGCAATATAAAGCACCTTTGGAATAATTTAAAGCATCTCCAGAATATAAATTTTTTAATGGAAATTTCTCCTTATCCTCTGCTAATGCAAATGCAGTATTGCTTAAGCTGGGTTTTTTTATTTTTGAAGTTGAATAACTGGATCGCATTTGTTTTGCAGAAATTTTTTCAAGTTTTGCCAACCCTGTGCAACATGGTGTGAAGTTAAAATATGGTATTTTACAATTAACACTAGCATCTTCAAAAAACCTACTACTTTGAATAGATTTATCATTCAAAGATTTCAAAAACTTAATTGTCATTTTAGATAAATAACATTTTTTTTTAATTTTATCTAGTTTTTTTGTATAATTTGATTTGATAGAACTTTTAATTTTACTGGAAGCTGGGCACTGGGTGGAATACTTAATATCATTTCTCATTAAAGTAAAATGAGACGGTGATTTGGATTTTTCAATTAAAGGTTTTGAAACTTGATCCATTTTTGGCAACATTTTAAAATTCATTGCATTTGTTGACAACACTGGTGTTGAACAACATGGTCGACTAAATACTGGTGGTGTTTGACATGATGCCTGGTTAAAGACTGACGTGGTGCAAAATGACTCTTTGTTAAACACTGTTGTTAATAATTTTGTACCATGGATCTTGCTATTATGAGATCTTTGATTTTCAGATAAATTATCTTTCAGTATTTGATCATTTTTTTGTTTATTTTTGTAACTATTCAAAAAAATATGTATTCCATCAAAAATTACAACCCAATTTAATATTAGATCACAAAGAGCTAGGTTGTGTATCATTACCTCTTTACCTTTTTGTAGATTGTTTTTTTGGGTTGCTGTAAAATATTGCTTTGAGGAAAGAAAAGGAATTCGGAGAATGGCAGGATAGCAAAAATTTGACTTACTTTTATCCTGAGACAAAACTAAATTAATTTGAGAACAACAAGACAATACATCAATAAAAACATCAGATTTAACAAATGAATCGACTCCTCTTTGAGTTTGAACACTTCTATTTTTTTGTATTGTTGGCTTTAGTTGTTGATTGGTTAACTTTGATTTTAGATTGGATAGATCAAATATTTTTCTAAAAAAAAAAAGGCAAAAGAAAAATTAAAAATTATGAGTACCTTGATGTTCCTTTAACAATTGTTTGACTACTAACTTACTTTCACTACTTTAATTGACATAACAAAGTAGTAATAATAAACTGAATTCAAATTCTCTAATAATCTTGAATTAATTGATTTTAGAATCCTAACAGATCTTAAGAAACATAATCTTAAGAATCAAATCCTAACAAATTCGACTTACTAATATTTACACAAGTTTCTTGTTCAAAGTTTTTTTTCAAAGTTCACTTAAATTACTTGACAGTAGGATTTATAAAGTGACTTTTAAGAAATCATAAGACGTCTTTATAAGCATAAGAATAAGATAGTGGTTGTATTGTCATATCATATTTACATTTGCATATATAGTGAAATTGTAAAAGTTCATGGTGTTCATATTATTAGTATTCTATAGTTTCTGTTTGTGTTATATATACTTATACATATATATTTATAATTGTAAGTCAAGGTATTATTTTTTGTATTTGTTCATAAGAATTTTATTGTTGTTAATTTTTCAGCGTAAGAAAAAAATAGTAGTTAAAATGAACATATATATATATATATATATATATATATATATATATATATATATATATATATATATATATATATATATATATATATATATATATACATATAATTGTAATGTAAAGTACTATTTGGTTCATAAGAATTTAGTTCTTGATTTGTCACACTTGTTAGTTAAATAAAAAAAAAAAAAATTAATAAAATAAAATAAAAAATAATAAGCAAAATTTAATATATTAATTTAATGATTTGATTTAATTAATAATTAATTCTTTATTATTATTTAAACAATTTTTTTAAAGCAATTTTTTATTATTTTAACTTGTAGTTATGTTTTGTGTTAATTGTTTCTTACAATTAATTATTATTACAAATCGATATAGTTGTATTGTATTATTGTCTGCTACTGCATAAAAAAATTATATACGTTTTAGGCAATCAATGTTACACGGCTGCACAGCCTACAATAAAATGAATTTAAATTAATGAATAATTTTTTATTGCAATTTTTTATTATTTTAACTTGTAACTATGGTTTATGTTAATTGTTTGTTACAATTATTTATTGTTATAAATTGATAATTATTTATTGATAAATTGAACAATGACAAAAATGTTTAAATAAAAAATATTTGGTCAAAGCTTTTTGAAAATAAAAACATAGTCAACGAAGGGCTTACACTATCTAAAGTAACAAAAAAACCAAAGAAAAACACACATTGAAAACATTTTAACAATAAACCGAATCCCAGAAAATGAACAAGACAAAACATAAATGACACAACTACCTCCCCGAGAGCTCAATTATCAAAAAAAGAACTTATATTGCAAAACGAATACAAACAAGCTAATTTTGAAAGGATCTGCCTTATATTTATTAAAAAACTGCTTAGATAGCTATTCAAATATTTTATAAAATTTTTTACACATTATTGTGAAGTAGGCTCCATTATTACTGTGATTGAAAGAAGTAAACTGATGCCAGTATTCAAAAAATGCAGCATAACAAACCCATCAAACTATAGACCCATCACGCTCACATCTGTAGAATGTAAAACTATGGAAAGAATTAAGAAAAAAAATTTGCTCTAAACAACAGAAAATTGCTCTCTAAATAACAGAAAATTACTCTCTGAACAGCAGCACAGATTTGTTAGAAATAAACATTGTCTGATGAACTTATTAGAATCATTGGACAACATAACTGAATTGCTAAATTTAAGCTCACTGATTTAGTACTGCATGATGCTGATTTAGTATTGCATGCTGGAAGAAAGCAGAGAGTAGTGATGAATAATTCCAGAGAGCAGAGCAGAGAGTAGTGGAGTTCAACAAAGCTCTAGTTTATCACATCTATTCTTTGTTGCATTTATTCATGATATCTCAGAAATAATGACACATTATACTAAGCTTTTTGCCGATGGTAAAAAATTAATTACAATCATAAATAATTCAATGGGGATAGCATTTCATTTCAACTTTGGTTTTATAACTACAAACAAAATGCCAAAAAAAAATAAATGCCAAAAAACTGCATCAAAAGAACCTTCGTTTGGAACGTTAAATCATTCAAGTTTTTGTAAGACATCACTTTGAAACATTTTCTTCAGCATGGAATCCTTAAAGAAAAAAAGACATTGAAAATCTTGAAAGAATTCAAAGACAAGCTACTAAACTAGTGCCGGCTTTATGCAAACTTAAATATGAATCAAGACTTTAAATTCTTGGTTTAACTACCTTTAAGAAAAAGATTTCAGTACCCTTGGTTTAACTGACCTAAACAATAGAAGAATTGAAGGAACGTTAATCAATTATTTTAAAATCTCTAACAGCTTTATATTAGTAAATCGGCAAGTCCCAATAAACTAAATATATTGGAATCAGCTCCAAGGTCCTGCATAAGTAATTAGAAATAACCAACACTAAATCATCAAGCAAACCATGAAAAAACCTTTTCACAAATAGGATCTTTATCTATTGGAATCAACTTCCTAAAGAAGTCTTTTAGGCAGACAATTTCTTCAAATTTAAAAATAGACTTGATAAGCATTTATTAAAAAATATTGATATTAATAGCACAAAAACAATTTGACTGCCATAGTCTACAAATTATTTTTAGATTCACAGAATATTATTTTGTAGCAGTTGTATCTAAAATAAATAAATTAAATGAGACCTATTTCGAAAAATTCAAATTTCTACATAAAATTGAAACAAATTTAAAAAAAGACCATAATTCAGAGAGACAGGAACAAGTCTATTAGTGTCAGGCATAAAGCAATCTAAAAAACGAATTTTGGGCAAACTTGACAAGACATAAGAATGAGATTTGGTAAGTGCAATAAGAGATGATTGTCCAGTTGAGAGGGAAAAATTGTTGTATCTATTGAAAAGAGAATAGTATACCACTTTACAGAGGTTTAAATATTGTTGCAGATTAAAGTATTTTTAATATGCAAGCCTTCCCGGCAAGTGTATGCAGTCACACGCCTTGTTCGTCCTACTTAAAGTAATTTTTTACTTGACCACGTTTTTATATAGTAAGCATTTTAAGAATTTGCGGCAAAATAAAGCTATAAGAAACTATAGAGAATAAAACAGCAATACTCAAAGAAAGGTAACAAAGAATAAATAAAATAGGAAACAAAGAAAATCTAAATAAAGTATTAAAAAAAAATGAATATTACAAAAAAAAGTGGTGTCAAAAAAATAATATATGCTAAAATCTTACTATTTTTGCTTTCTTCTTATTTTTAGGGTGTTTGTTATTTTCCACTACCAAAATTGATACAAGTCGCAGAAAAAAGCAGATAAGAATATAACAAAAATAAAAACGTTTTTTGATATACAATTTTTTTGCGACTTTTTTCAGTAAATTAAAGAAATACTTTATTTTTTGTGCTAGAAACATCAATAATTTTTTAATTTGTTTTCAAATGTTAAACTTTACTGCTTTTATCAATGCACAGGAAAGCAAGAAAACTAATTGCTAAAAAAGAAATTTTTTTAAAACTTTTCAATGTTGTTTTCACTACCCCCATAGAAAGAGTCTGCACTTTTGTTGGATTATCCAAATAGTGCATTTAAACCCGATAGTTTTTTTCCTGATGAACTATTGTTATAGACGATGCTCCAAAAGTTTGTGGGCTAGTGCATTGTTGATTTTCTGAACTTTTTAAAAATATTTTTAGGAGCCTGTTTAAAACTTTTTTTAAGTTTTTAAATTTTTTCAAACAGAGAAATCATTATGTTTATTATTACTAATAATTTGTGTTAACATTGAAAATTGAGCAATATAAAAGAAGCAATTTCAGACATGCATCAAATATGATATATTATAATATATTTGTAAATACATTTATATAATGCATGCATCAAATATGATATATTATAATATATTTGTAAATACATTTATATAACGCATGCATCAAATATGATATATTATAATATATTTGTAAATACATTTATATAATGCATGCATCAAATATGATATATTATAATATATTTGTAAATACATTTATATAATGCATGCATCAAATATGATATATTATAATATATTTGTAAATACATTTATATAATGCATGCATCAAATATGATATATTATAATATATTTGTAAATACATTTATATAATGCATGCATCAAATATGATATATTGTAAGACATTTTGTAAATACATTTATATAATGCATTTACCGCATATTTAAAAAAATATATAAATGTATTTATGGCATTACGGTAAATACATTTATAAAAGAAACCATGTTTTTTTTTATTTAATTTATTTTGTCATTACGAAATTAATTAATAAAATGATATATTTTACAAATAAATAGCAATTTATTTTTTTATTTTCCAATTAAACAATTACAATTACATTTATATTCAAACTTAATTCAATATTAAAGCCTTATTCAAGCCATAGAATTATCTAATTGACTGACATAGATGTAAACTCAAGCTACATTGTTTTCTGTTTAGGATGATGATCGGTGAATCTTCATGATTCATCAATTGTGCTTGTAACTCTCTTTTTGTTACCTCATAATGAGGGCACTGCTCTAAAACTCACGTGTGTATATATATATATATATATATATATATATATATATAAATATATATATATATATATATATATATATATAAATATATATATATATATATATATATATATATATATATATATATATATATATATATATATATATATATATATATATATATATATATATATATATACAGACCGGACAAAACGAGTGCAACCAAATAATGCTAATTTAGTTTCTTTATATAAAAGTGCTGCATTTTTTCAATTTAGAGAAATAACTATTTAACTGTTTAGAGACAAAGTTCTTCAAGTTTTATTCATCACAAAGTTCATTATTTGTACATGAAAATTAATAAATTAATCAAAAGTATTAAAAAAAGTTGATTTCCTTCTGGACTAAACAAGTGCAACTCGACAAAATGTTGACCAAGCTGTATATCACTATCAATATTTCGTGGCAAATCCTTTGTTGTCGATCACAGCCTTGCATCTTCGAGGCATAGATTCGATCAGGTGATCAATGAAACTTTGTGGAATCGCTGCCCAGGCCTTTTGGATTTGTTCAAACAGTTGATCCTTATTACGAACACCTTCACAATTAATTCTGCGGTTGACGATCTCCCACAGGTTCTCGATAAGGTTGAGATCCGGAGATTGAGGCGGCCAATCCATCACCGATAGGTGGTTGTCTTGAAACCACTGCTTGACTACTTTTGCAGTGTGTTTTGGATCGTTGTCTTGCTGAAAAACCCATTTTATTGGCATATTCCATTCAGCATGAGGTAACATAACATCTTTCAGGATATTTTTATATATAAAACGGTCCATTATTCCATTGTTTCGATGTATTGGACCTAGATCGTTAGCAGAAAAACACCCCCAGATCATTACATTGCCTCCACCATGCTTTACTGTCTTATGGTAGTAACGTAAATCGAGGCATTTTCTGTCCGGTCGACATACACGGCAAATGCCATCGCTCCCAATGATGTTGAACTTCGATTCATCACTGAACAAGACAGTTCACCATTTCTGCACATTCCAGTCAGTATGAGATGTAGCAAACAGGAGTCTTTTCTTCTGGTTTTTTAGTGAAATCAGCGGTTTCTTTGCAGGGCGTCGAGAAAACAATCTGGTTTCAACAGCACGTCATCTGATTGTTTGGTCCGATACAGGCAGCTCTAATTGCTTTTGTATCTCGACTGATGATATCCAGGGATCCTTCTTGACGGATCTAACAATCGTAGAATCCTCTCTAGAAGTGGTGGAACGCCGTCTTCCACCTTTGTTATCTGCTGCCAACTTCCCCGTAGAAGGATAATTGGAACATAGTCTTGATACGGTCCATTTTTTCATGCGATATTTATCACAAATACTTTTTTGTGACATTCCACTTATGTAATCGCAAATAATTTTCTTTCTTAGTTCCAATCCAAGACTGTCGGGAGCCATTTTTGCACTTGAAGTCATAAAAATAATAAAAATAAATAATCACGCTTCTCAAGGCTTACCGTGTTACATTTACCTTGTGATGATACAATAATGCTCTGTGGAACACAACGTCTTGGTTGGATGTGGACTGTATTGATGCAATGAAACATTTGTTGTATTTCACTTCCTGTATTGATGTTTTTCGATAAAACACTTTGATAAAACTCACTTCGATAAACTGTCTTGATAATACTGACTGATTGACTTGCATATACTGACTGAATTACAAGTTGATTTACATGTCTCTTATATAGTAAAATGAGCCTGTGTGAAGCTGTTCTGGAAGATTCTAGATGCTTCTTTTCGATGCTTCTGGAAGCTTCTGGATGCGTCTGGATGCTTCTGAATGTTTCTGGATACTTCTGGATGCTACTGGATGCTTCCAGATGCTTCTTCTGGAAACTTCTAAAAGCTTCTGCATGCTTCTGGAAACTTCTGGAAACTTCAATTAATTATTAAAAAACTTCTGTGACGTTGACACGGACCAGACTTAAGAAAATGAAACAAGCCAAAAAAGTTGCACTTGTTTTGTCCGCTACAAAATGGCACTTATCAACGAAATTCTGCCTGTGTGCTGTCACCTGTCAGCTGATTGCTCATGTCATGGCAAGCTATGACTCCAGACTCCTGAACTGTTTGCTGTGGTAGTATAGTTCGTTTCGTTTTTAAGACATGTAAAATTAGGAACAGTTTTTAGCATTGTTCGATGTTGGTTGCAAATGTTTTGTCCAATACTGTATTTCTATATATATATATATATATATATATATATATATATATATATATATATATATATATATATATATATATATACATACATATATATATATACATATATATATATATATGCATATATATATATATATACATACATACATATATATATATATATATATATAAATACATACATATATATATATATATATATATATACATATATATATATTTATATATATATATATATATATATATATATATATATATATATATATATATATATATATATGTATATATATATATACAGTCGTCCCCCGGTTAACGAACCCCCCTGTTAGCGAACTTTCGGTTAACGAACCGAAAGTTTGCCCAAAATCCTCCCCCGGTTAACGAACCGGAACTCGGTTAACGAACCGGAACCGCCAAATGGCGTGCACACGCGCGTGAAGGTCGGGCGCGCCGTCCAGCATTTCCCCCTCAGTTTTGTGAGTGTCATGGAAGCCTGGGAGGTGAATGGTTGTGCTGGGTGTGCTTTTGTTGTTTCATTTTTTTCTTTTCTTGTTTCACTAATATTTTTCATGCATTTTTGTGCTTTTTTCTGGGTTTTTTTCCCACTTGCGATTTTTTCGATTTTGCGATTTTTCAAAATGTCGAACCCTGCGAAAAAAAGCAGAAAAGTTTTCACTCTTGAAGAGAAAAAGACAATCATTCAAAGAGTGCAAAAAGGTGAAAAGCAAAGTGACCTGGCTAAGGAGCTGCTGGGCCATCTGGAACTGCTCAGAAGAGGGCTGCTGCAATTGACTTGGCGGATGACTCCGACTGAGTTTTCATTTTTTTTTTTGTAAAAATTTGACAAGAAATTTTCTTGTTGATTTTTCTTTCAAGATCAATTTTCAATTTTTTGGTAAAAAATTTGACAAGGATTTTTCATGTTCAATTTTCAATTTTTTCGTAAAATTTTGACAAGCATTTTTCAAGTTCAATTCTCAATTTTTTGGTAAAAATTTGACAAGCAATTTTCTTGTTGAATTTTCATTTTTTGATAAGCAATGTTCATGTTCAATTTTTAGTTTTTTCTAAAACTTTGACAAGCAATTTTCATGCACAATTTCAATTTGTTTCAATTTTTAAAAGTGCATAAATCTCAGGTTTCAATCATTTCACCTTTGCCTATTTTATTTATCAAGTTGGACAATTTTTTGAATTTTTTCCCCCATTATTTCGGCAAAATCCACCAATTAAAAATTTTTTAATGGCGGCCTAAGGGAAAACGCGTTTCGGTTAACGAACTTTTCAGATAACGAACTAGTTCGTACTCCGAATTAAGTTCGTTAACCGGGGGACGACTGTATATATATATATATGTATATATATATAAGTTGTTAAAAGGCTCGAGTATCACTGACTTGCACCCATAAATTTTGTTGCTCTCAATAACTTACACAAATAGTTCAAGTTGTAACTTCCAAACAACCCAAATCACTTAGCTTCACTCATTAATTTGTTTTTTGATCATGTTCTAATTAACAGACCAAGCAATAATCAGACCAAGCAATGATAGAACTAAAACTTTAACCTTGTACTTCTTCTACATTAAATTCGCACTTCTTACTGCTGCCTTCAAACTATATGGGATTACTTCTGTAAATTCTTCTGTTGCTAAAGTTGTATCACCACCATCTTACATAAGACTCAGTTTTTATGAACTTTTTTCAATAACTAACAAGTTCTCAACTAAACTTTGTCTTAACTACTTTAGAATCTAGAAGCTCCTAGATCTAGATCTAGATTCTTAAGTAGGCTCCAGATCTAAAACATTCACTCAATCTTTTTACTATTTAGGTCTTTGATTTTATTTAACATTAGTTTTAAAAATAATACCATTAATATCAAATTTTGAGTTAAAAATTTGATAATCTATACAAATTTCTACTCTAATGCTCTACTATTTGCTTTCAAATTGTTTTGCTGGTGACTTGATAAACATAAAGGCAGAAAGGTTCTATCAAGTATATGAAAGTGATCACACACCAAAAGCTTTCAATGAAGTCTGGTATTCTGATCTACTGCTCTTTTCATATGGTTTATCAGGAAAGTTTTAAAACAATTAAATCATTTCTTTCAAAATGCAGCATTAAATCCACATTACCACAAGGTTCCATTCTTAGTCCAGTATTGTTTTCTATATTAATAACCTTCCTGATAAATTTTTAATCTTTCCTGATAAAAATATTTTTTATTAAAAAAAAAAACTATCTTTGCACCATTACCAAATAAAACAAATCAATTTTATCTAAAAAAAGGAAAACAAAAAGAAAAAAGAAACAGAGATAACTCACTTATTTCTTTAAATTATTAAAATAAATAATTACATAGTTTATACTTTAAAAAGTTAAACAATAAAAATACTTTTTATTGAAGCAAAGTAAAAATTTTTTATAAAATACTTTTATGGATTCGTAAGATTACTTTATATTATATTTTGTATACATTAAGTATGAAAATTTTTTATATATATCTAAAAAGAAGAATAAAAATACCGAGTATTCAGAGAGTTCAGTGAGGAATTTGCATTTTGAAAAATATCTCTGCAACTAAAAACAAAGTTAAACACTGTTATACAGAACACTCACCAATTAACCAGAACACACATACAAAAGTAAAATTGTATCTGTCAACAGATAAAACAGATTTAGTCTTTAATGGAAGAAAAAAAAAACTTTAAATAATCAGTAGAGTAAAACCGGGTCAAATCTTATCAATAAAAATTAAATAACTTTCTTATTTTTCATTTTAAATTTTTTTCCTTTTTTTTATTAGATAGGTAATAAAAAACTACATAAGATAATATAAATATATGTTAAAAAAATAATAATAAAATTATTGAAAATATTAAATGTAAAGAAAAAAAATTGTATTAAATTGGTTTTAGGCAACATTCTGATAAAAGTGCACACTTGAGAAAATTGAATTTTTTAAATTTTAACTTTTTTTTATTATTTTTTTTAACACAACTTATATTTTAAGAAAACTATTTTTTTTTTCTTTTTTTTTTTTTTTTTAAGTTTTTTCATTTTTTGCAACAATAAAATTTAGTTCCAACTACACATTTCTTTGGTAAACATGTTTCTTTGCACAACCGTTCCCGACACATTGAATTCTCGCATTGTAACATTTCTGTGTGTAACTGTACTCTACACTTTTTACATCTTGCAACTTTTAGTCGTTTGGCTGCAGGTACTTGTTCTTCATTATTGTTTTGCTGAGGTTGCTCAGGCATTTGAGTATTTGGCATAGAAAGTCTATGCTTTGCGTTAAGTTAAGCAACTTTCATGGCATCCTTTGTTGCTTTTTCTTCATCTTTTTTTTGAGGAACTCAATCAAATTTTCTTTGGTAATACATTTTCCGCCAAGTTTTGACATTTTGCACTGCTTTGATTTCTTAACATGCGATTGATTTCTGGTTTGAAAAAACTGCTTCAACTCTATCTCAGTACTGTTTTTGCAACACTCAACACATACTTGATACCTATCAAAACTTGAAGCTGGTGTAGTTGAGAAAGATGCTAATCGGTGTGTAGTTGGATTAGGTGCTGCGGCGGCTGTTGAAGATGATGAAGCTGTGTCTGAGCAAGATGGTGTAGGTGTTGCGGAGGCTGCTAAAGTTGATGAAGGTGGATTAAATGTTTGTGTGATTGCTAATGCCTTATGATTTATGTTGTTTTTATTAAGTGGAAATAAGCCAGTGTACTGGAAACCAGCAATTGTATGCAAGCGTGTAAAACATTTACCACTCTCGTACAGCAGTTTGAGCAACGGATGGAAAACTTTGTTTATCTAAATTCTTACACTTTGAGTCTTTGTAATACTTTGTAAGAATTTCTTTCCATGCTTGTTTGACATGACAATAGACACCTCTATCCAATGGTTGTAGAATGTGAAGAATGCTCTTGTAGACATATCAAGATTATATTGTGTTTTTTGCACAGCAATACCGCTTCCAAAGTTATGTGATCTGTTTGCCCATCTAATACTAAAATATGAATACCACCAATTTGCTCAGTTTCGGCTATAAATACTTCTTTCAGCCATTCTATGGTTGTTTTGCCTTGATCACCTAAAAAACCTGTTTCATCACAATTCCAAATATGCGACCTAGAAGATATACCAGTCTGTTGATATTGTTTGGCGACGCATTTAAAATAACGATCAAATATTTCTGGCGTACAAGAAGCGGCTCTTTTAAATGCTAAGTTATCTGCTTTTCTTGTTGAATTTCTTATGACCATCTCTTCATAAAGGCATTAAACCAGTCTTTACCAGGCTTGCCATTTTTGAATAAATGCAATTGATCTTCACGTTTAAGGTAGTTACATACAAGTTCCAGGATTTCATTTGGGGTAAACCATAACCCCAGCCACCAAGTAATTGGAACGCATGCATCATAAATCTTGAGAGTACCGTTGTTGCACCTGAGCCATGGAAGCCTTTGTTGTTGTTATTTTTGCAATCTTTGAGCGTTGAGACTGGAACACCATATTTGAATGCAGCTTTTCTCAGTGATGTTTTACTTTCTTTCATATCAGTTAATGTGGCTTGTATATTGTCTTTCTTGTATGCTTTTGTTTTTTTAGTTGACATGTTAAAGTGAGTGAGTTAAACTGAATTGAGTGAGTGATGATTATATTGAGAAATAATATAATAATTGGTTTTTAATGAGTAAGAGATGATTATATTAACAAATAACATTATAGTTCATTTTTAATTAAACCGGAATTAACACTAAGTTAATTAGATAAAAATAGGCGCTTAGTCACTTGCAAAAAACTAAAGTAAGTAATTAATCGACTGTGCGGTTTTATCAGAAAAAAGAGTTTTTTTACTTTTTTGATTTTTTATTTAACTTTTTGTTCTAGCTGCATAAAAATTATACTATCAGAATTAAAATAAAATTTCCAACAAGATAGTGCTAAAATTATTTTTATATCAGTTTCGGTTCAAGCGCTATTTCGTTCTCAACAATAAAAAATATATTAAAAATTTTGACTCCCCATTGAAGTTGTAAAAAAAAGAAAAAAATGGAGTTAAATCGGCATATAATTTTATCAATTTGAATAGAGAAGATGGTTCTGTATTTGAATCTATTTTAATTTTTTTCATAGCCATATCTGTTTAGTTTTTATTTGATAATTTCGATTAGTGTGCGGAATGATATAGTGTGCGGTTTGACCCAGTTTTACTCTATATCTCAGTTAATCAATCGTGATATGTAAACAAAACAAATTATTTAAATTATAACCCAATATCTTCAAAATCCAAAATCTCAATGAATTTTTTATATCTAAAATATGAATAACATTTTATCAAAACCCTAAACTTTGTTACTGGCATAAAATTTATTAAAAAAATTATAAAAAAAATTTTATTCAACAAACCTAATTGTCTCATGCATAAATTCAAAATCAATAATTTCGATTGAATTTTTCAATCTAAAATAATTAAAATAATTTATTTTTAACAATTTATTTCATTCATTTATACAAGTGATTAAATAAAATGTACTAAAAATCAAAACTAGTATACCTTTTAAAAATCAAAACTAGTATACCTTTTAAAAATCAAAACTAGCAGTACTCCATTGTGACACAAATTTTGAAAATCATTTTTTTATATTTACAGTCAATTTTTACAAGATTTATGTAAATATAATAATAATTAAGGTAAAAATTTGATACAAAGCTATTATTTATTGATGTTTGAATGATATATTTAAGACTATTTTTTATTTTAAATTTTTGCGTTATAACTATTAATTTGTTTGTCTTTCAAGTAAAAATCTTCCTTTATTTCTAAGTTTTTTTTTGCAGGTATAAATTTTAAATAAAATCTACAAATTGTATCAATCCTCTAAACAAAAAAATGTTAAAAAAATAGGTATGAAACAAAAAGCAAACATAGTGGTGTCAAAATCTTTTTGGCTAATTGCAATTTGTAAAAATATGTTTAAAGAATGTATTTTTTAAATTATTACAGTGAGATTGTTATATCAGATAATAATATATTAAAATACTTTTTCAAAAATACTCCAAGTAAAATAAACTACGGTTGCATTTGCAAAACCATTTTGTCATTTTCATTTAGCAAAATATATGTTATATACATTAATAAATCATATATGCGGCTTAAACCATTTTTAAAATAAAACAATAGGTTGTAGGAATATATTATGTCATGTGGTATTGGTAAAAACTTTAAATATTATGTAAAATGGTGGTGAAATTCTAGATAAGAAAAAAAAAATTTTTTTGATATAAATAATTAATTTTCAAAAGTTTTTTGAACAAGACAACTTTATGCTTCTGATATAAGTGAGCCTAAAGAAATATTCGATAAATACCGGTTTGTCAAATAAAATATAGAAACATGTACCCATCAAATGTAGTTTTTGTCAATATTCCATGAGTGCATTATGCTAATAAAATCAACTAAACTTTTAAAACAATCAAATTTAACCCAATTATGGCAGCCCTTGCATCCCTATTCAAAATCTCAAAAAATAAATAAAGTTAGACAGAGTAATTCTAAATCAAATAAAAATTTTATAAACAAAGTTAAATTGTAAGAAATATAAATTGCCTGACAATTTCCAACATGGAAATTATTGCAAACTAAATGCAATTTCTTTATAAAGTAGGCAAAACAAAGTTACATTTTCTTTTTTTTTTAAACATCTTTGCTTTCAACAAGTCTGCAAGCAACCACTAATTAGAGTTGGAAGTTACTGGAAGAAAAAAGGTGAAGATTATTGAGCAAGATAACGATTGACAAACGACTTAAAGGATTGCAAATTATATGAATCAGGAAAGCAAGATGAAGGAAGCAAATTCCAAAGAACTGATGTTCCAGGAAAAAACTAGACGAATAAGAGTTTTTGAAGCACTTAGGAACAGTCACAGAAAAAGGATGAGACTTAATTTAATGACAAGTAACACGAGAATGAATTTTAGCAGATGGCACAAGAGACACTAGCTCTTTAGAGCAGTGCCCATTATAGTATTTGTAGAAAAGAGAAAGAGAAGCAACATTACGGCGATGATGAATCGTTGGAAGTTGGCTGCAAGAGCAATAATATAAAAGTTTATATATATAACTTAAATATTAAAAATAAATAATTTATTATGAAAAAGTTTTTAAACATAATTTGACTAACTTTTTTACATATCTGGATTAAACTTCTGAAAAAAAATTTTGAAATTGCACTCTCACAATTTTTCTAAACTAATCTTTCCTATACAAGATTTTTTTCCTAACTTACCTTGACATTGACTTTTCTATACTGTTATGGACTGTATCCAACGAAGAAGCCACACCAGGTTGTTTTGCTTCAAAGAATTTAGAAGGTCTTAAAAAATTAAAATTAAATTACTGCAAACTTCACATAAAATTACAGTTTATAATAGTATACCACACAGTAAATTAAACAGTCGTAATAGTATATTACACTATATTAGCATGTATAAATCCATCAAATTATTATATTTAAAAAAAAGCTATGAATCCATCAAATTAGTATATATAAAAAAAAGGCTTTAATTTTAGTAGAGAACTTGAAACAAATTCTATTTGAAATCACAAGATAGGGAACTCCATGGCGAAAATGAGAAAAAGAAATAAATGAAAAAAAGGAAAACAAAGAAATAATTAGAATAGAAGGTTTAAAAAAACATCTAAACAACTAAGAAAGATTTAAAAAAAAATGTTTATAATAAATTTGAAAATGAAAAACAGTAGTAAAGAAAGATCTTCAGAAAGATCTTTTCTTATAAACAAATAAAAATGGCTCTACTCCCAAAAAAAAAATTTGTTTTTGGTGGCAGAAAACAATTTTTTAAATTTTATTAATTCATATTGTGTGCATTGTTTATAGTGACCTGTATTTGTATGTATTGTATTTTTGTTCATCGCTTATATTGGCATGTGTTTCTATGTACTTTTTATATTTCAATTTTAAAACTTTCTTTTTGTAAAAGCTAATAAAATTTATTAAAAAAGCAACAACGGAAATAATTCTAAAAAATT
This sequence comes from Hydra vulgaris, assembly GCF_038396675.1. Taxonomy (NCBI): domain Eukaryota; kingdom Metazoa; phylum Cnidaria; class Hydrozoa; order Anthoathecata; family Hydridae; genus Hydra; species Hydra vulgaris. The sequence goes on from NC_088924.1 coordinate 9,758,768, forward strand.
ACTAAGAACCTAGAATGTAATTAATGCTAATTGACAAATTAAAAAAAAAATACTATTACAAAAAAAAAAGGTTCTGGTTTTAAAGAAAAAATGTTTTGCAACCATGCAAAAATTCAATTGCAATTTGCAATCATACTATAGTTTAAGCTCTGTATACTTATAAATTATATTTTATATATATTTTTCCCCATCATTTTCTAAAAAAGATCAATTATAATAAGTTTTGTAACACTTGCAAATAATTTGTAATCCTTTATGTCTGGAAAAAGCAATATCAAGCTTTTTTTTAAAATCTCACCTTTGTGTCAAAGCAGCAAATTGCTCCTGATAACTTATACTTTCCAACCATGAAGGAAAATTCCAATTTAAACAAACTGTGTTAGAATTATAAGAGAAATCCTGAAACCAAAAACAAATGTTCAAATATATCTAAAAGATACCCTTAAATATAACAAATTTTCATATAATTTTCTGATACAATAAATTTTCACCAGCAATCAGGAATGTTAGATAACAACATTATTTGCGACTTAGAAGACAATTAACATGAAATATGAAAGGTTAATTTTATTCTATTTAAATAGAGTAGTATAGCAATCTTAAACAAGTAACAACAAACACATTCAGTGTTGAAACTTCAGTCATTGTTGAAAATTCAAAAACATAATTTAAATAGTACCTATTTTATAACTAAATTTATAAATATAATTTTAGTAACTTTTTTTAATATAGTATAAAATAAAACATAGCTTTAATTTACAAGGTAAGTTCTTCAGTACATATCACACTTATTGCTTAATTGTTGACTTATTGCATTTTTGTTGACTTAATTGTTAACTAATTACTTTATGATTTTATTAACTAACTATTTTATGATTTTATAGTTATTGTTAACTAATTACTTTATGATTTTATAAACTAATTATTTTATGATTTTATAATTATCTGCATACTTAGTAGTGATTTTATTTGAATAGTCATTTATGATATTCTAAGTCTGCTAGTTGGTGTGAAATATTGGATGATTATATCCTTATATTATCTTTTTAAAAGAATTTTTTTTTATCAGTTCTGGTCTTTAGCTTCATCTAAAGACCAGATAAAACTAAAAAAACAGAAAAAAGTTTACTTATATTATGAGACAAATTTCAACCCCAGTTGTAATAGTAAACTACATTAAAATACCCTGAGTTTTGAAGTAAATGAATTTGTAGAAGAAATAAAAAACTGAGATTGAAAAAAAAAAAAAATGTATATATATATATATATATATATATATATATATATATATATATATATATATATATATATATATATATATATATATATATATATATATATATATTATATTAGTAGGAAATCACTTAACAAAAATTTTTTCCATTTACCCCTGTGTTTCATCAACAAATATTCATCAGAAATGCAGATTTCTGATGAATCTTTGTTGATGAAACACAGTGTTAAATGGAAAAAAACTTTGTTAAGTGATTTTCTACTAATATATAATTGCTCTGTTCTTTTAAGAACATTGAGCACTCTATTGTGTAGAATACTTTTTAAAGTTGTTTAAATATATATATATATATATATATATATATATATATATATATATATATATATATATATATATATATATATATATATATGAATATATATATGAATATATATATGAATATATATATTCATTTATATATATATATATATATATATATATATACATATACATATAAAAAATGAGTGTGAGCAATTATAAAATAAAATAAAAAACCTTTATGCTGTTAGTGTGGCGTGAGAAATGTTGACTAATGGCATTACCTAATAACATCATATCTAATTGTTCATCTAAAAAACACAAAATCATTTAATTTCAAATTAAAATCTTTGACAGATTAAACAGTGACAATAAAAAAAAAAGGTTAAAATGCTAAAGTCAATTCTTCTAAAAATCAAGAATCCAAAAGAAGAAATTCTAAAAAATAATCAGAAAAAAATAAAAATAAAGAAAAGCATAAGTAAGTTAAATAGATTTTAAAAATTCAACTGATTGGCTATTTTTTTAAAAAATTAATCAACTGATTGGCCACAAGTTTTTATTTACACAACAAAAAGTCTATGCTTTTTTTTAATTTATAAATTTAACTTTGTATAAAATAAATAAAACACAAACTAACAAAGACTGATACAACTTTAAATATATTAGATTATAAACTACCTGAACATTTTATAATGACATGCACAATTTTGGGATCAACACTAACGGTTTCTAATGTCTCTTTATGGAAAACATTTAACTTCTGTAAAAAAAAAAAAAAGTCAAAAATATTTTAATAAGTTTCCAAGAAAAATTTTGTATTTGTAGTTTAAAATCACTTTAAGTTCACTTAATCACAGATACATACACAATACCATAAACACCCATAGAGCATTGTAGACATAAATACAACATACAAAAAAATACACACAAAATCTAAGATGCATATATATAACATCAAAGGTACAAATAGAACACCATAGATACACATAGAACATTGCAAAGAGAACACTATAGATACACATAGAACATTGCAGATGCACATATAACATCAAAGATGCCCTCACAACATCACAGATATGCATGCAGCATTTTAAATGCACACACTACAGATACAGATAAACATCAAAAATACACATACAACATATACGTATATAAAGAAAGGTAGAGAACCATATATATATCATATATAATTATAACTATAACATCTATATGATATAATAATCATATAAATTTGTAAATACATAACAAACATTTGATATAAAACAAAAACATATGAAACATTTGGTATACTATTATTAAATTGTAAATACATATGAAACACCATAAAAAAACATAGTACTTTAGTACTATGTACTAATAACATAAACCAACAGCATAGGCACACAATACAAACAAATGAAGAGATAAACGCAAGTAACTTATTAAAATTTTCATTGAATAATTCATTCAAAATCATTGTTAAATAATTACAAACAAATAACTTTTGACTTACTCTTTCAAATAAATTGTGTTCGGTAAGGGTGCCATTGTATGAAATTCCATTATTACTAAAAAAAAATATACAAAAGATACAAATTTAAAAATTTTAAGATTTTAAACTTTGTTACCTGCAATTTTGCTAACCATTGTTATATATTAAAATACATTTACACAAATGCTAAAAGTAGAAGTATTCCAACAAAATATTCACAAAATTAATGATAAATGTTAAAAATGTTGAAGATCTTCTTCCTTTTTTAAAAAACCTCAACAAAAAAAACAACCTAAAAATCATTCATAAATGATTTTTAAATGGAATTAAATTCACCTAAAATAAACGTTACCTGTAAACTAATAATTGACAAGGAGAAAGTGTATATGGACCTATAAATAATTTTTTATATATTATATATTATATCTTTATGAGAGAACAAATAATTCTAAAAAGTATGAAAAAAAAAAGTACAAAAAAAAATTCCACAAGGATTTAGATAGTAACTTTAACAAAAAAAAAAAAAAAAAAAAAGGGGATTTATAGTAATTTTTACAAACAAACAAAAAAAGGGACTTATAGTAAGTTTAACAAAAAAAAAAGGGATTTATAGCAACTTTTACAAAAAAAAGGGATTTATAGTAACTTACAAAAAAAAAAAGGATTTATAGTAAACTTTTACAAAAAATAAGGATTTATAGTAACTTTTACAACAACAAAAAGAATTT
>NC_088924.1:9767500-9782500 GCF_038396675.1 Hydra vulgaris
CTTAAATGGATAAAGTTGTCTTGTTGAAATCTTTTCACTGAAAAAATTTTTGTTTATAACTATAAAAAATTAGGATTCATAATTGAAAAACATTTTAAAAAATACTAGTATGAATGTTTTTTACATACAGCGAAAATATAAATGGTTACAATTAAATAAAGGTTTTTTAATATAATTATTAAAGTTCAGTATTTACCAATTAGTATTAATAAAAACAAATTAAAAAATAAATAATAACTAATCAATTAATATAAGTTTCATTTTTTTAATATAATAATAAAAACAAATAACAAAAGCATACACTTCTTTAGTTCCAAAGTATTGAACATATACATTTTCTGTAGTATTTTTATCAAAAAGACTTTGAAATACCTAAAACAGTCAAGGATATATTTTTCAATTAATAAATTGTTTATTCTTTTAATGTTAAGTTTTATAATCAATTATTATAAAAGCTAATAGTAATCACAAAGAAATCACAAATTTTAATATACAAGTTTTAAAATATCTATAAAACAAACCAATCAAAAGTCAGCTAGTTAATTCTAGCCAACCAAAATAATCTGAATAATATTATGATAATTTATTTAAAAATATCAATAATGGTTTATTATTTGAAGGCATGAGATTCATAGGTTTAATATATATAATAACTAGACACTAGACATAATAACTAGACACTATATACATAATAACTAGAGCATAGTTGCTATCAATGCTTTTTTTTAAATTACAAAGTTGCACACATTTTCACACAACATGGGAAACATTATCAACAGTACATTTAATTAGTTTAAAAGAAACCATAATTCAAGTTTAAAAAAAAAATCATAGTAAAAATATACTAAAGCTGGGCAACGACTTGTTTTACGCGGAACTTCAACTAACAAGTTTTCAATAAGAAGACGGTTACGCAACTTTAAAGGATTTAGTTCCTCAACTTTTCCGTTTTCAAATTCAACTGTAATCTAAAATTGAAAGTCAAATTTTGAAAGTTTATTTTAATCCCAGATAATAATCAAATACATAAGAATTAATAAATAATTTTAAAAAATTTAAAATTTTTACATAATGATTAATAAAAAATATATATATTATATCTTCTACAGGATCTTCAAAATAAAAAACAATTTTTTTTAGTTCTTTGTATTTATATGCGGTAGTGGTGTAGTGGTAGAGCGCACGCTTCATAAGCGAGAGGTTCCGAGTTCGATCCCCACCACATCCCTGGTAGTACCGCGCTCAACTTGTTTCTCCGCGCAGCGGTCTTGTTCGTCAAGGTTCGTGTTTCGGAGTTATAGAGTTGAGAGAGGGTTATAACCACAATTAAGTAGCCTCCTCATCTGTAGTGGCCTTCTAGGCCTTGGGGAGGTGAAATAACAAAAAAAAAAAAAAAAGAATTTATATTATAGCAAGCTGGGGTCGAAATAGGTGTCGGAAATTGTCACCCTTAAACCCTTCCTGAGAAGTACTGAGGGCGCCAATATCTGACACTTATTTTGACCCCTGAGTAAGTGTTTCTCACTTTATAATGAAAGTGAGATAAATATTGTGACAAAATTTGTAAATAGTGGAAGCTATTTGCTACATGATGTGTAAAAATCTTATAGCAAATGATCAACTACCATAAAAATGTAATAGCTTGTAAATAATTAACAATATATAAAATAAATATAATAGCTTGTAAATACTTAAAGATGCAACATAGGAATTAATTTATATAAATAGATAATTGTAAATATTGAGGGAATTAAGTTTTGTAAATATAATGTTGGATTTCTCTTTTCAAGACATCGACCTTTGCGCACAATTAATAATAACAATAACAAATAATAAATTCCTCCACTCTTATACGTCACAGGGTGACGTATAAGAGGGGGGGGGGGGGAAGAGGCACACAGGTCGACTATATCTTCTGTAGGAGAAGAAACCTGAAAGAGGTTAGTGATTGCAAGGTGGTACCAGGAGAGAATGTAGCTAAACAGCATAGAATGACGATATGTAGGATGGTTTTGGAGGTGAAGAAGAAGAAGAGAGTGAGAGCAGAACCTAAGATCAGGTGGTGGAAGTTAAAGGATGAGGACTTTTGTGTAAAGTTCAGGGATGAAGTGAGACAGGCACTGGGTGGTGGTGTTCTGGATACCTGGGATGAGACGTCAAATACAGTGAGGGATGTGGCTAGAAAGATACTTGGTGTGACATCAAGACAGAAAAAGATAGACAAGGAGACGTGGTGGTGGAATGAGGAAGTTCAGGAAAGTTTAAGAGGAAAGCGGTTGGCTAAAAAGAATTGGTATTTTCAGCAAGATGAAGAAAGTAGACAGAAGTACAAGGAGATGTGTGGCAAGACAAAGAGAACAGTGGCAAAAGCTAAAGAAAAGGCATATTGTAATCTGTATGAGAAGTTGAACACTAAGGAAGGGGAAAAGGATCTGTACAGATTGGCCAGACAGAGAAACCGTGATGGGCATGATGTGCAGCAGGTTAGGATGATTAAGGATAAAGATGGAAATGTGTTGTCTAGTGAGGAGAGTGTCTTGGGAAGGGGGAAGAAGTATTTTGAGGAACTGATGAATCAAGAGAATGATAGGGAAGGAAGGTTAGAGGAGACAGAGGTTGTGAATCAGGAGGTTCCCTGGACTGGAGACAGTGGCACTGACAAAGAGACAAGTGAGGGAGATGTGAAGGAGGTGTCTGAGATGAAGATGTTAAGATTCTCATTTGAAGTGACGAAGAAGGATAGGATCAGAAATGAGTTTATTAGAAGATCAGCACATGTAGAATGTTTTGGAGATAAAGTTAGAGAATCGAGATTGAGATGGTTTGGACATGTACTGAGGAGACAGAAAAGCTATATTGGCAGGAAGGTTTTGGGGATGGAACTTCCAAGTAAGAGGAGGAGAGGTAGACCTAAGAGGAGGTTTATGGATGCAGTGGTGGAGGATATGAGAGTGGCTGCTGTGTTAGTGGAGGACACTCATGACAGGGCTAGATGGAGGAGTTTGATCCGCTGTGGCGACCCCTAAACAGGAAATGCCGAAAGAAAAAGAAGGAGAAGAACAAATAATGAGTTTAGTAAATAACAATAATAAACCACATTCTTCAGAAAATTCAAAAAGGAAAAATCTATCTTATATACATTGCACTGCCTGCCCAAAACCTCAGCCAATGTTAATACTAAAACCCTTCCTGCAAATATTTCATTTGAAAGATGACTTTATCAGTAATTCATTCTATGCAGCTAAGTATACCAGATATTTATTTAAAAGTCTCAAATATAAAACTGCCTGCAATAAAAAGTATAATTAAAACAAAATGTTTATAGGATAATATATAATAATTATTATATATATAGGTTAACTATAATAGCTTAAGAGTAAACAAGTACAGAAAAGCTTATTAAAAAAATACTTAAAGATCTCTAGAAAAACCCTCTTATAAAAATGGAACTCATCTATATATCAATCGTTAACTCCAAATCCTTTTTAAATTAATTTTTAACCTATTAAGATTTGGATATGTTTAAAAAGGTTTTAACTTTAAATAAGATCTTGATTCAGCAAAAGCTTATCTCTTTTTTTTTTTTTTTTTTTTATAAACGCAGGAATGCATAATGTGTAATTCAAATTTTAAAACCCCAGAAAATCATTCTAACCACCCAACTTGTCTGATTTTCTATTACTTTTTCATTGAATCTTTATTAAAAAAAATAAAATCATATCTTAAACTTTCTGACATATTGACTTTGTAGCAATTAATATAACTATAATTTTTTTCATTCTGCTGATTCCTTTTTTCTATTCTATTCCTGATTCCTTTTTTTCATTATATTGCTGATTCCTTTTTTTCATTCTTTTTCAATGGCTATTGCTCTTTACTCAAAACTTTCCAAAAAAGTTTAACTTTTCAAAAAAAAAAGTTGATATGTGAGATTTATTTTGCTTTTTAAAGACAAATGATCTTGGTTTTAGACAGTGCTCTAATATTTTTAGATTTACTGAATTTAATAAGATACCACTCAACATTTTAACAATAAACTCACTCAACATTTTCACAATAAAACTCAACTTCAGTTCAGACTCATTATTAATAAGTATTAAAACTATTAACAATTTATTAGATTTAATGAACAAATAAAATTTTTAGAGAATAGAAATTATATTAAAAATACAAGTTCGTGATTTCAATCTTAAAAATCTCATTTTGATATCTCACAACTATTAAATGAAGATCTCTTATGAACTGATTTTTTCTAAAAAGTTTGTCCACCATAAGTAGGTCAACCAATTTGATTTGTAGCGTTTTAAATCTAGTTTTTAAGATTATTTCAATGCATTAAAAATATTAACTTTAGCCTGCCATTATGGAATAAAAATTAAAAGTCGGATTTTGAACTTTTTGTTTTTCTAAAAGTATCCATAGCATACTTACTATTTTAAGAACAAAATTATAGCTAGCAAAGAAACTTTGCATCTGACTTTATTTTATTTCTTTTTTGAAAAACAAGATTAAAAGGGTAACAAAACTATAAATTTTTAAGATTTATCCAAAAGTCATTAGTTTTTTGCTCTTAAATTAAATACATTTTGGATTTAGAGAGTATCTGAAAAAGTTGCAGAGACATTTCCTGAGTCCCAACTCTCTATTTCCTCCGTCAATTCTGGAATTGAAATGGAGCACGCTTGAGGATTCTTTGATTTTATTTCCTTCCAACTGCTTTCTATTGGGTTGAGATTTTGGCTGTTGCTGGGCCACTCCAACACATTAACTCTTTTGCTCAAGAACCATAATATTGATTGTTTCAATGTTTTAATTGTATTCAATGCAACATCCACCATCTTGCATAAAAAAAGTTGATTGATGATTTAAACATCTCATGCAGTGTTAAAAATTCAACGCCTCATTTTTAGGAAGAAAATATAGTGTTCCTTAGCCCTGTTGCCACTAAAGCAAATCCAAAATTATTACATACACATTATACTTGACGGTTTGGATGGCAATGCACTTGCATTTGACCTCTACCTATCACGAAAAATTGCTTTTGTCCGAACACATGACAGTAGACCATTACTCTGGTGTCTAATGCATGACCACATGATGGTAGACCATAATTCTTGTGTCCAACGCTTATGTCTTCGAGCAAATGCAATTATTTTCCTAACCACAGCAATCATAAGCAAAGTTTTTTATGCTGAAATGCAGCATGGTAAGCCTGGGTCTTTTAGAAGCCTAACTAGAACTGTTCTAACAATCACTTTTCTAAGTAACGGCAGTTGCGTTTTTTTTAATTCTGCGGTGGGAACACTATATATACTGTACTTGCTAAGAAATTATTATCTAACAAAAACCATTCAAATTTTTTTTTGTTTACATAGGAAAACTTTAGGCAAACTAATCTATTATTTAAATAGTGTTTTTTCAAGAAGAACATTAGGTATAGGAATGAAATTTTTAGAAGATGCTTTTCTCACATATATGTACAAAAAGATTTCAGCAAAACTTGAAATGGTCTATAAGAAACCCTTTAAAAATGTGCCCATTATATGATACAACCTTGATACAAAATGCAACCTTGAATGGATTCTTAAGGTACCATGAGGTTTCTGAAAAAAAAAATTATGATTTCTATTACAGTTAGATCATTCCATGCCAAATAAAGTGTTTCAAAAAAAAAATTTGAAAACAGCTATGTGCATTATGACAATCCTCCTTATTGGGTTTTAGTAACACAGCATAAAAATAACTGGTCTCTATGACATAATTTTGCTGAAGGTGTTTATGAAAAAAAAACATGTGAATTGTGATGAGATTGCATGATATTTTCTATATTTTATGATTGAAACTCAATATTTATTATTTAAAAATTTTTAATAACTTAATGTTAATATTTTAAATACTGCTACAAATTAATATATATTTGTTTGCTTAATGACAATTTTACATGATCTATTTAATAATTAGTTCTGTGATCAACTTTATTGTTGCAATAAAAAGTTTCTATCAATATAACTACTATACTACAAGATTACAACTTTCATTTTATTTGTAAGATTTAATAAATTAATTAATTGAATGATAAACATGTAGAAATCAGCTGTTTATCAAATGGAAAACAGGTGACATTTAAAAAACAAATTAAAAATTAAAAAACACATGTCTTCATAGTTTATTATTCAGAAATTATTACCATTGGTAATAAATAGTCATGTTATAAAATTAAAATCAATTGAAGTAATAAAGTAAAATAATAAATGATAAAATATTATCTAAAGCCATTTTAAAATGTTATCTAAAATAAACTTACAGGGTGTTAGCCAGCCCAATGATACTGTATAATGCGGAATTCCCAATGGGTTTAAAAATTCCCAAAATGATGTTTTTTTCAAGGAATAGGACAATTTTATTAAAAATTTCCAATATTTTGTAAAACAATAACAATAAATATTCCCAATATCGCAAACATGTGGTAAAAAATATATTCCTGGCTAACACCCTTACTTTTAACTCAATTTTTCTAAATTCTTATTGAAGATCATTACACACTCTAGCACCAGATTAATAAAATTTAGATTAGAAAGAACTTCTAACATATTCAAGTTGGGTTTTTGAAACTTTAATTGGTGGCTGTTATTTCTTGTTGCTGTTGCATGGTTTAAACAGTTTAAGGTAGTTTTGCATGGTTTGAACAGTTTAAAGTAGTTTTGCATTGCTGAACAATTCAAAATAATTATTAAAGACATGATAAACAAAGAATAAATTGCTTTATTAATAGATAAGAATTTATAATAATGGTAATTTTGCATTGATTTGCGGTTACTGATTACATTTATTATACGAGATGCATGTGTATGCAAAGCGTCTAGCGCATCAGTTTTAGATTTTGGTAGGATAATGCAAAGATTTCCACAGTAATTTAAACAGCTATAATTGTTGATTAGAAAACATGTTCTGCTGCAAAAGGTGTTAACAAGGAGTAACGAGAGTGTAAAGAAGGGCTCTTTTTTTTGAAGAGATGTTTGAAAAGGGACATGATCAAGAAGTCCCACAGTAATAACAAAACCTTTGCTAAAAGAGTAGCTGAAGGCGAGGAACAGTCATCCGAAACCTGCTGATATATCTATATATATATATATATATATATATATATATATATATATATATATATATATATATATATATATATATATATATATATATATATATATATATATATATATATATATATATATATATATATATATATATATATGAACATATATTATATTATGTATATATATTATATTTTTATTCTTATGAATATATATACATATACATTAGGGTGTCCCAAAAAACAACATTTTTGAAAAATATATGCAGAGACCCCTTTAATGTGTTCTATCTAATACAAAAACACTAGATTTAAAGTTTTTTTAAATAAAAAATATTTTAAGAGGTCCCTCAAGACCCTCGAATATTTAACGGGTCCCTAATATTTTCAAAAAAAAGTTTTTTAAAAGTATGTCAACCTGGTACTCAAATGAAGCAAAATTATATAAAAACTTCAAAAATAATATTTAATTTGGAAAAATTTTAACTTATTTATCAAAATTGTCATAAAAATACATAAAAAATGCATTTTTTTTGTTTTTTGTTAAAAAAAAGTAATTTTTCATGTAATAAAACCGAAAATAACAATTCAATATTTGAAATCTATATTATTTTTGAAATTTTTATATAATTTCGCTTCATTTGAGTACCAGGTTGACATATTTTTGAAAAAAATTTTTTTGAAAATATTAGGAAACCATTAAATATTCGAGGGCCTTGAGGGAGCCCTTAAAATATTTTTTATTCAAAAAAATTTTAAATCTAGTGCTTTTGTATTAGATAGAACACAATAAGGGGTCTCTGCATATATTTTTCAAAAATGTTGTTTTTTGGGACACCCTAATATACATTATGTATATATGTAACATATCTATAGGATTCGGCATGAGCAATTGAGTACAGGACCTCTTATGTGCAGGTACTATTTAAACTAAATACTTAATACTAAGAAGGCAATCATTTTATGAAACACAACTATAAAAATCATTAATGTTGCATAAAACAAGAACAAATATTTGATATACTGATTTTCTACTAAAAATATACTTTTAAGACTCTTAATATAGGAAATAAAAGCGCAAACATGCAATTCGTAATTTTAATCATTCATTTATTACCATTTGCGGCAAAAACTTACAAGAAAATAAATAAAAAGTAAGGAGAAAAAAAAATGTTCAAAGTACAATTGAAAGAAAAAATGTTTTTAAGTTAAATACAACAACTATCATATTATTATTAAAATAATATATTTAATGTTTTTATTAAATTTATGAAGTAATATAAATAAGTGAATTAAAAAAATGAATAGATATAGTCTTTGTCATTAATAATATTCGTAAATAAAAAAAATTATAGAAGCATATCATAAACAATAAAACTGTTTTAAACGGTTTTTCAAAATTTAAATGATTTTATGGAATTTTAGTATATACATTTTCCAAATGACATTCTAACTATTTGTCAAGCCTTTTTTTTTTCAAAACTCTGATTTTTTTTCAACCAGTCCAACATGGTGAAGAGGAAGGGGGAAGGAGGGGGGGTCATTGACTGTTATTTTTCACACTGATATGTTAGGGGTGTCCACTGAGCAAAAACTTTCAAAACTGCCTAAATTGATTTTTTTTTTCTTTTTCTAGTGTTTGTGTAACATGTAAAAAATATTTTTTCCAAATTTTAATAACTATTCAAGAGCTTTTTTAAAAGTTTTGTCTCAAATAAAGTATAACTATAAAAAAAATCAAAAATAATATCACTTTATAAAAAAAAACCTTGAAAAAAAAACTTTCCCAGGAAATGTGTGCGGTTTTTCGTCTTGTATGTCCACGTATGAGTATTTTATTTTAAACAACTTGGTCACTGCTATTTGCAAGTTTTTTTATATTAAGTGTTGCTGAAAAAATTAAGTTTCAAAAACAAAAAAAGCAAAACTAACAAAATAAGAAATTAAAGTAAATTTAAATAGAAAAAAAAGTAAATAAAAAAATAATAGTTTAAATAATTTGTGCACTGTTTTTGTTTTTGCTTCTCTAGAGTGGTTGTTATTTTCAGCAACAAAATTTGATAAGGAAAAGCAAAAAAGAAAAAAAGTTTTAAGTCAACATTAAAAAGAACGATTTTCCTATATATTTTATTTTTTTATTTTTTAAAGAGGAAAGCAAAAATATAAATTGATATCTGTTTGTAAAATATATTTTTATAATTTTAATGTAACAAGTATATATTGTCCCTATATGAAAATGTCTATGTAATGCATGCATATACTTTTAAGTATAAATTTTTTGTTATATAATTATATTTATTTGTACATAAGTATACGCACGTTTAGGTTATTTGGATAAGGTATTTACATCATACACAGAATGCCTGTGGTTCGAATCCCACCTCTTCCCAAATTTTTTTTGTTTTTATACCTGCTCCCTTCCTTTTGGTCCACTATGTTATTGGTGAAATATACATAAACAATTATTAACAATTATGATTAATAATTGCATAACAACTAATAATAATTGTTCACCAATAACATAGTTTACCAAAAGAGAAGGGGCAGGTAGAACTGAACACGCAGAGCTGAATGTTTAAAAGCAAAAGATATCCAAAATTACAAAATGCAAAAAAATTGGAAATAAAAAACATACAGGAATAGAAAGGTAATTTGAAACAATTAAGACTATGTGAAAAATGTGTAAACAGCATGGCCTAATTGAAGCTTATAAACTATGTATATATATGTGTGCACATTTCCTCTTTAAAAAACAAAACAAATAAAATATAGGAAAATCATTCTTTTTAATGTCGACTTAAAACTTTTTTTTTTGCTTTGCCTCATCCAATTTTGTTGTTGAAACCACTATAAAGAAGCAAAAACAAAAACACTACACAAGCTTTCCCAGGAAATGTGTGCGGTCGCAACTTAATCATGTTTTTATATAGTAACCGTTTTAAGAATTTTCGTCAAATTAAAGCTAAAAGAAACAAAAGAGAATAAACAGCAATACTTAAAGAAAAAGAACCAAAAACTACACAAAATAAAAAATATAAATAAAATAAGCTGGTGAACTTTAATTCAGATAAAACCCAATTTTTTTCAGCCAATCGTTATCGCAATAATCTTCCTATATTTATGAGCAGTAATGTACTCGCTGAGTCATCTTCCCTTATCTTCTAGGATTAACTCTTACTTCCGATCTTTCTTGGAAACCGTATATCAAATCCAATACAAAATTAGCATCTGCTAAGGTTGTATCTATTTATCGTGTTTGACACTTTCTTACTCTGGATTCTATTCTTTATCTCTATAAATCTTAAATCCGTCCTTGTATGAAATAATGTTGCCATATCTGGGGCAGATCTTCTAATGATGCCCTTTCTCTTTTAGACAAGGTGCAAAAACGCATTGTAAACATAGTTGGACCTGCTCTCAGAGCCAACTTCCAACCATTATCACATCGTCGTAATGTTGCTTCTCTTTCTCTTTTCTACAAATACTATAATGGGCACTGCTTTAAAGAGCTAGTGTCTCTTGTGCCATCTGCTAAAATTAATTCTGGTGTTACTTGCCATTAAATTAAGTCTCATCTTTTTTCTGTGACTGTTCCTAAGTGCTCTAAAAACTCTTATTCATCTAGATTTTTTCTCGAACATCAGTTCTTTGGAATTCGCTTTCTTTATCTTGCTTTCCTGTTTCATATAATTTGCAACCTTTTAAGTCGTCTGTTAATTGTTATATATAAAATAAATTGTTATTTGTTTGTAAAATATATATATAATATATTTTACAAACAAATAACAATTTATTTTCTTATTTTCCTATTGCATAAGTATTAAGAAAATAACGTCAAATATAGCAAAAACATTTTTATAAGCGAAAAGTCGTACGAAACGAATAAACATAAGAAAATAAATTAACAAAATTTCACATAGTTCTTGTATATATAGCAAATTAGTTTCTTAATTATATAGAGTGATAAAAATCGTGAATAAATTGCATATCAAAACTTTCGATTGTTGTTAAATAGTTATAAAAGACAATGTTTTTTTCAACAATAACTCTAAAAAAAAAGAATAAAAAAATTGAACAAAAATTTTATTAAAAAAATTTTTTTTTTATAAATAATTATTAAACTTTCTAATTTATTTAATAAAACTTGATATTTTGTTACAATTTTGTTTCCTTTCTTTAAAATTGTTTTTTTTTTAGTAGATAAATTTAGCTTTTTGCCGTGAATTATTGGAACGCTTTATAAGTCAAAAGATGCGAACTGCCGTGGTCAGTTTGTCTGAAAAAATTACTTTAAACTAAAAGGCGTGCGATCGCACACACTTTTTGGGAAGGCTTGGTACACAAATTATTTAAACTATTATTTTCTATTTAAGTTTATTTTAATTTCCAATTTTGTTAGTTTTGCTTTCTTTATTTTTGAAACTTAGTTTTTTTAGCAATGCTTAATATAAAAAAATGTTGCAAACATAGAAGACGAAAAACCACACGTAGTTCCTGGGAAGACTTGTTATAGAATTTCCTTTTATCCTTTTTTGTTAAAAATATTTAGTTTTTAAAATTTTTATAATTTTGCTTTATTTAAGACCCAACCTTTTTTTAATAATATTAGGAACCAGTTAAATGTTTAAGAACTCTGAGAAGGCTCTAGAATAGTTATGAAAAAGTTAGAAAAGTTTGGTAAAAAAAAGTTTACATTGTACACAAACACTAAATAGGAAAAAATTCAATTTAGATTGTTTTGAATGTTTTTTGCAGTTGTCCAGACTTAAAACAACTTTCTTAGACAACTTGACCATGGTTGTTTGCATGTTTTGACAGTTTAGGTGTTCTAAAAATGTACTGAAACTAAACTAAATAGAAAACTATAAAAATAAAAAAAGACTACTACAAATTTTATTGAAAAAAAAAAATAAAAAAATATTTAAAATCAAAAAATCATTTAAAAGCTTTTAAAAAAACTTTAGAAAAAGTCAAAGTTTTTAAAGTACGTATTCCAAACACTAAGGTTTAATTACTTTTTTATTTTGTTTACTATTAAATATTTATTTAATAAACTAATTTATTAAAATAATTTATTTAATAAAATTGTATTATTTAAAATAAAATGTTTATTTAATAAAAGAACTTATTAAAATGTTTCTTTGTAAAGAAACATTTTAATAATTTTATTTACTAAACAAAGAATAAAACTATTTTAAAAAAATAATTGATAAACCTTTTTATTTAATAAATATGTTATTATTTAACTAGCGTGTATTTTGTTTAAAAAAATACATATACATATATATATAAATAAAATTTTATAAAATACTCTTTGAAAATTATATAAAATACTCTGTGATAATTTAAATAAAATGAGTTTATTATATATATATTAGAAGTAATTTGTTTTATTTTCTTTTATTTGTTTTATTTGTTTTAAAAGCATTTCGCATAATATATATAAACATTTAATTAAAAGATTTTTTGTATTGTCAAAGTTATTTTTTAAAAATACATACTTTTTTAAAAGTTATATTATATACAATACTTTGATAATTTAAATAGACATTTCGATAAAACAACAAACATTGATCAAAAGTAATTTTTTGCTTTATTTAAAGAGTTTTGTGTAATATAAAATCCATTAGAAAAATCAAAGTTTTGAAGTTATTTATTCTAAACGTAAACTATAAACGTTTACAATAATTTCTTTTTAGACTTGAGTATGAGTTTTAAATTAGTTTTATCTTAATTATTTTAAGAGTTTTAGTTTGTGAGGTTCTTTTTATCTTAAATTTTATTTCCTCTTTAGTTAATCGTTACTTTTTTTTATGTTTAGAATGGCTTAACTTTTATTCTCAAATTTTTGAAACGCCTAATATTTAAAAAGTTCAAACAGCTGTGGTCAAGTTGTCTTAAGAAAATATTTTATAAGTGGACAGACAAGACGTGCTTCCTGTAACAGCCTGATATAGTACTGTGACGTCACACTGAAATAGCCTGCTGCCAGGGGCTTCAGTACATACTTGACTATCTTATAGCCTGCTGTTGCAAAGTAATGCTGCAACATTGACTGAGGGTTTGGGATGAGGCAGCAATCTTTTCTTTTATTGTTCTTTGTTTTTTTCAAAACAAATATTTTATTTATTTTCATTTTGAAAAACAAAATACAATATTTAAATTTTAAATAAAATAATTACATTAAAAACAGTGAAATAAATTTTTTTATTTAAATTCTAAAAAAGATAACTAAAATAAAAATGACAAAACGAACGTTTTTACAATTTTTTCACTTTGTTTTTACAATTTTATTTTCATTTAAATTCTAAATTTTATATATAAAAGTGTTTTTACAATTTTTTCACAAGAGTATTTGATGAAGGAAAAGATTTGTTGCAATTTAAAATAAAACTTTAATTTTTTTAGCAAACGCTTTTTTATGCGCTCACCAAAATTTTTGGTGAGGTGTGGGGGTAAGCACAAAAAAGGTTTTATCCCAAAAGGGCTGGCCAAACAGAAAAGACTGATATATATATATATGTATATATATATATATATATATATATATATATATATATATATATATATATATATATATATATTATATATATATATATCAGGGGTGTAGACTCAGACTTTTGGTTGGCCGCCAGAAGGGCAACTGAAGTAACCAGCTCATTAATTTTGGTTGCCCGCCAACTTTTTGAGTTGCCAGTCACTACTTTTTATCAAAATTTTCACATTCACAGAGTTTTCTAGTAATTTTTCATTATATGGCTAAGTGTAGACTAGAAGTAATTTATGTTAATAAAAGTAATATTGTAAACTATTGGTAATATTCACTTTTCTAATTTCATATAAAGTACATGCTGATGTATACACTATTAGTGTATACATCAGCATGTACTTTATATGAAAGTAGTATAATTTTTCACTTAAATTGAGTGCTTATTTTAATGAAAAAATAGGCACTCTTTTTTACAACAACAAAGTATTGAAAAATATAAAAAAACAATTTACAAATACTTTAAAACCCTTTGCTTTTAATGTGTTTAATTTTAAATAAACTAATTTAACAAAAATTATTAATAGAATCTAAATTCTGTATTTGAAAAAGATTATAATTTATTCCTTAAAACAATCTTATACTTAACATAATCTTTTGTTTGTTTATCACAATTTATTTTTTTATTTTTTACCTACTTAATGTAGTACTTTTAATAAAGATTATAAACAATTTACAGATGAATT
Organism: Hydra vulgaris; assembly: GCF_038396675.1. Taxonomy (NCBI): domain Eukaryota; kingdom Metazoa; phylum Cnidaria; class Hydrozoa; order Anthoathecata; family Hydridae; genus Hydra; species Hydra vulgaris. The sequence continues at coordinate 9,781,821 of NC_088924.1, forward strand.
TTATCAGTTACCTAAAAGATATTTGTTAACATAATTTATGTTCATAAATGTATTATGGCAAAAGAACTTTACACGATATTGAAATAATAAGAAACAAAAAAATTTTAGTACATTTGTGAAAAGAATTCTCTTAAACAAAAGCAATTCTCCCTTGTTTTTACTTTTGCACGTATTAAATGTGAAAGGAAATTTAATTTCCTTTCACATATAATACGTACAATTATAACCTATGATAGAAAGATTTATGTTTTATGTAATAAATTACAAAGAAGCAGCCGATAAGAAAAAAACTTCTTTAATAAAAATTGCAAAACTACTTTAAATTCATTTGAAACTATATTTTACATTTAACGTTTTACTATTTTATATTTTTTCGAAACTAAATTTAAATTTTAAAAATCATATTTGATTTAAAGTCTTTTAAAATCAATTTTTTTTTTTATAAAACAATTTGTTTCTTTAAAAACTCGCAGTTGCAGTTAAATGCTTTTTTTTATGACCTAATATCTTCTGTATAAACGCAACATAAACAATATTAAAAGATAATTTAAATATTCTAAAAAAATTTTGCCTAAGTTAACACTTTTGATTTTTTACGTTTTACGAAAATTTTTTTGCCAAACTGGAACATTTTTGACATTTATGAAAACTTTTATTTGTAAAGAATTATTGAATTTATA
>NC_088924.1:10085000-10277500 GCF_038396675.1 Hydra vulgaris
TTATTTATTATGTGTTTAGATGTAGCCTGTTATTTATTATGTGTTTAGATGTAGCCTGTTATTTATTATGTGTTTAGATGTAGCCTGTTATTTATTATGTGTTTAGATGTAGCCTGTTATTTATTATGTGTTTAGATGTAGCCTGTTATTTATTATGTGTTTAGATGTAGCCTGTTATTTATTATGTGTTTAGGTGTAGCCTGTTATTTATTATGTGTTTAGATGTAGCCTGTTATTTATTATGTGTTTAGATGTAGCCTGTTATTTATTATGTGTTTAGATGTAGCCTGTTATTTATTATGTGTTTAGGTGTAGCCTGTTATTTATTATGTGTTTAGATGTAGCCTGTTATTTATTATGTGTTTAGATGTAGCCTGTTATTTATTATGTGTTTAGATGTAGCCTGTTATTTATTATGTGTTTAGATGTAGCCTGTTATTTATTATGTGTTTAGATGTAGCCTGTTATTTATTATGTGTTTAGATGTAGCCTGTTATTTATTCTGTGTTTAGATATAGCCTGATTTAAACTTCTTTAAAGAAGGAGCACTTTTTCAAGAGGCGCCAAAAATAAAATATATGTTTAATTTTAATTTTTTAGTGGTCAAACAGGACAAAGCGCAAGAGAACACGTGCCTCCTCGCTCCCGCCCTGCCTACGGGGCTGGTTTAAATGGGTTTTACTAAAAACTCGTTTATTTGTTTTAAAACAGCATATGAATAAACTAAAATATGGAAAAAATATTAAACAATATTTGCATTTTTAAATCACAAATATTTTTCATAAGAATAAATTGTTTTCAGCAACATGTCATCTTTTTCGATTTTTTCTACAAATTCTGAGCAGCTATATTTTCTTAAATTAAATTTAACAAACAAAATAGCTGCCAAAGTTTTCATTGTAAGTCGGGATTTCTCTTCCATCCAAATATCATTGGCAATCGAAAACAATCGCTCTACAGAAACGTTTGTACCTAGCAAACATAAAGCCGCTTCCACCAATTTCAACAAATTGTTATGAGGAACATAATAATTTTCGAAATGAGAAAAAATTTCAACCCATCGCTTGTCACATTCAACAGACTGCGAGTTCCAAGAAGAAAACTTTTCCTTTGTGAATGTGATTTCTATCAATTTTTTCAATAAAGTTATAGCTTCATTAATTTCAATTCATTCAACTTTACAGTTAAGTAAAAGCCATTTAAAAACTTAAACCTGATTAAAGTGACGCGTCCACTCATCTATATACTCTAGACAGACACTGTAAAAAATGTCTACTTCTTTCAAATGATGACTACTTTCTTCGGTAACTTGTAAATGCTGTCTTACCATGAAAAGTAGAAATTTTTCTTCTTTTCTAGAATTTATCTGATCTTTCAAATCCTTTAATACTACGGCAACTTCAGCAGCAGAGATATCATCTTTCTCAATTTTTTTTACCGTGTTATAAAAAACATTCGCTTGACTGTGAACAAAAAACAATACTATTTCACCCATTTTGATATTGAAAAAGTCAAATAAAAGTTGACACGGCTTGTTGAGAGCAAGAGTGTTGTCCTTGCCAGTAAAGTGGTGTACTGTCATAATGAAACACATAAATTAAATCTGTTTGTAGTTAGTGTAATGAAAAAATGTGTTAAAAAAATATTGTTGAAAGAATATGTTTAAAAGAAAGGTTAAAAAGATATGGTTTTTAATACCTATAATATTTTTAATATTTATAATTTTAAGTGAATTTTATTGAAAAGAAATATACTTCATTAAATATTTATATACTGTTACCTTTTAAGTAAAAACTGTTGTTTTTTCGTTAACAATTTGCATTTTGTTAATTAAAAAAAAATTTGTTTAAAAGATATACTCTGTTCTTTTTTGTTAACAATTTATGCTTTTGATGATAAATAAATACATACATACACAAATTTTAATTTTTCTGCATTGTATTAGTGACCTTTTTTTCTTTAGAATATTAAATAAAATTATATTAGAAATTAAATTAGAATATTAAATAAAATTAAAAGAATATTAAATTAAATTTAAAAAAATTAAAATAGCTCAAGAAGTTTCAATGTTTCCAAGTTTCTTCACTTGAAGCAAATAATTGTTAGAGGTTTTCTATTATTAGTTTTGTATTTACTTATTTATTGAAAATCTTGCATTAAATACATTTCAAAGTAATGAAAGGGATTTTATGATGGAGGATTACATTGTTCAATTCTAGCAGTACTTACTGAGCAGACAGACCTTATAATTTTAGCAATTTGCTTTATTTGAGTTTTTATCTGTTAAAAATTTTTTAAATTATTATTATTTTTTTTTTTATTAAATAATCACTGCTTAATTTATTTTATTATAATTTTATCAATTTACTTTATGATGAAGGATTACATTTGTTCAATGCTAGCAGTACTTAATAAGCAGACAGACCTTATAATTTTATCGATTTGCTTTATTTGAGTTTTTATCTGTTAAAAATTTTTTAAATTATTATTATTTTTTTTTTTATTAAATAATCACTGCTTAATTTATTTTATTATAATTTTATCAATTTACTTTATGATGAAGGATTACATTTGTTCAATGCTAGCAGTACTTAATAAGCAGACAGACCTTATAATTTTATCGATTTGCTTTATTTGAGTTTTTATCTGTTAAAAATTTTTTTAATTATTATTTTTTTTTTTCTATTAAATACTTAATATTTTGTCAATAATTAATAAGAACTACCTTAAATATATAATATTACTCAGTAAAAAAGATTATATCAATTTATTAATAATTTTAGTTTAAGTTCTTGATAGAAATATTTTATCTTTACACAATGCTCACAATTTTAAAGCATCCAATTTAAATATGACTAATAGTAGAGTAGAATATAATTAGATTATTATATTTTGCTGTTTTATTTGCTTACACTGTATTTTAGATGAGTTTAAGAAAGAAAACTCAAAGTTCAATCTACAAATAAAAGTTCAACTTTTGTTATTTTAGGCATCATTTTTACACACGCCTTTGGTGCTTAATAATGTCTAATGATTTAAGAAGTGAAATTATTAGACTTACTCAAAATAAAAGAAACCAGGTTAGGCGAGCTGAGATAATTTGTCGTCAAAATGATAGAAATTAGGCTAGACGAGAACTCATTCGGTATAATACGCATTACATAGCAAATTTATTTTATTTCTTTAGGTGTTAACTATCATATGTTTATTGTTAAAATTTTTAACTTAAAAAACTTTAATTATTTAAAATTTGCTAAGTTGATCATTAGCTAATAGTTTAAAAGGAAATTAGTTGTCGCAATCAAGGTAAGAATAATTTTATTTTCTGATCAAATTTGTTTGCACCGATAGCTATTTTGTTTTTTTTATTTTGTGTAATAGTTAATTGTTTTTGTAATAAATTTCTTTTCTTACAGATTTTGAAAATTTTTAACAATGCTCTAGAAAAAGCATCAGCAACAGGTAAATTAGTTTGTAGTGTTAATCTTTTATGATTTTACTTCTTTTATCATGTCTTAATTTATTATTTTATTATTTTCATTTTGGACACATCTTACAATGCTTTTTCAGCATATTACAGATTAAATAGAGGGCCCACTCTCATAAGGCATATACAGCCTTAAATTTCAGGCAAAATCTCCACCCCCCTCCTTCTCTTTTTTTTTTTTGAAGAAAGTAAAGTATGAGGAGAGAGAGAGGTGGAAAAAAATACGCTGCATCTTTAATTAATATTTTTGTAGTTGGTTAATCTACCAATTGGTAATTGATAATGCAAATTTAGTTAAATTTTTTTTGTAAATATATACTTTTCTTTATATATTTTGTTTTGTTATTATGTATAAATAAATTGATTTCCAGTTAATACATGTGGTGTATTTTTTTCCTTTTTTAATTCTATTACTTTTTTTAGGTTAATCAGATAACGTGTTTGGTCAAAACAGACATACCACTCAAAACTATTAAAAATTGTTATGTTTTGTTAATTTGTTAATAAATGTGTAAACAAAAGTATCTGTAATTTTACAAAGCTACGAGGCATTTTTTTGAAACCACCATCCGTCCATGATTCGTGAGAACGAAAGTCTATGCAAATATCTAAATATAAAATAAATAAATAACGTAAACTTCAAATTATGTAAATTATGAAAAAGTTATAAATTTGTTGCGCGTATGTCATAATAGAGTTTAAGGTTTTAATGTGCTTAGTAATAGATTAAGCGTACGCATGAGAAAGACAACTTTCTTTTTTTATAGAAAAAAGATTTTACATGGAAACTTTAATTTTCTTCGAAATTAATAGGGTAAGAGTCCTAATAACAGAGATTACCTTTTTCCGGAATTCCGGATTTTTCTCAACTTTTAGTTTTTCCGGATAGCCAAAACGTTTTCCATATATATACAAGTTTAGGAATATATTTTAGTAATATAATTCTTTTTAAAGCTTTTTCACTCATCACTCATACTAAAATTAAAAAAATTTGAAACAAATTTTCTGAAAGCAAAATTAAGTGGAAAATAAGGGAAAATGTATTTCGGATATTTTTCCCAAAAAATTTTCCGGATTTTTAAATAATAACCGGAAAATTGTTTAGGAAAATATCTGGAATATATTCTATATATAATATATTTTATCATTAATAAAATATATTAATAATAAAATTTTTAAAAATCTATGGAATTAGCTACTGATGGCCTGAAAAAAAATCAATAGAAACTTATTAAAGAAAAAAATAATAAGGTCCGTCCCCGTTTTAGATTCCACATATTTAAGTCATCTCATGTTTTTTGAAACTTTTTATACCAATGGTATTTAATTAGCACATTTCAAGCGGGTATTCTAAATATTATTTAGACTCTTACTGATATCCAATTCGTTGATAAGTAGCGATTCGCGTAACGTCTGCCGAAACGTTAAAAGTTTTTAAAAGTTAAACTTAACAGAAAATTTATTTTATAGCTTTAAATAGTAAACAACAAGTATTGTTATTAAATATGTACTTAATTATTTTTCTACTTCTTACTATAATATATATATAAGTAGGAATAAGTAAAGAAAAGGTCGGTGTCGAATAGATTTACCAAGACCCGTATGTTACGGGTGATGACACCTAGTCTATATAAATGACTTAAATAAAGCCTCAAACTTAATGAGTATCATTTTTGCCGACGACACCAACTTATTTATTACTAATGACATATCCGAACTCTTTTCTACAATGAATGATGATCTTAAAAACATATCTACTTGGTTCCAATATAACAATTTAACTCTTAACAATAATAAATAATTCTTTTCCATTCGCTCTCTAAAAAACGCTATTCACCTTAAAATTTGCCCAAAATATTTGTTGATGAAGTCGAAACAAAAAGAGATTTCGTTACTAAATTTTTAGGAGTGGTTCTCGACGAGAAAATTACATGGAAACCACATATTGACTATATTAAGCCTTAACCCAGCTTTATTACTCATTTATTCCCACGAATATAAATTATGCCAACGTAGCTCGGGAAAGCACCGAAAAAAGTTAAAATGGCTTTATCGCTGTCAGAAGCATACAATCCGATTGATTAGTATTGCGGATCGTTTTACTCATTCCAAACCATTATTTATGGAGATGAAAGTACTTAATAATTACGAGCTCTATGTTTATAACATTTTATGCTTTATGTTGAAAAATGATTTAACTTTACGTATCTTTAAAGACCTTTTTCTCTAAACCCAATTCATAAATATTAACTTAGAAATAAAAATTTGCATATGAACCAATTTGCAGAACAAAATTTAACAAACTTTGTTTAACAAATTATTTCGAGCACCATATCTTTGGAATATATTGATGGTAATGGAATATTTGGAATATATTATATATTGATGATATATTTAAATACTTTTCATAACAAACACGGGTCTTTTTAATTGTAAAACTGTTGTATTTTCTTACTGTCTTACTGTATTTACTTTGTATGTATATATATTTATATATGTATTTATTTATTTGCCTTTTTTGTAAGTTCGGACGATAAGATCAGACTGTTATAAAATGTAACATTTGTGGGTTTTTTTCAATTTATATCACGATTTATTGTAACTTTTTAGTCTTGTTTATGTATCGATGTAAAAAACTTGTAAAAGGCTCTGATGATAAAATCATTATGATCTTCTTTCAGAAGCCTTTATATATAGTTATTTAAACTATGCTAATATTGCTTGGGGAAGTACAAAAAAACGTTACGAAAAACACTCCAACGTCTTTGTCTACGTCAGAAACGCCCAATCCAATTTTGCAAATCACTTCTCTCATTCAAAGCATTATTTTATTGAAATGAGAATTCTAAATATATACAGATTAAATGTACTTCAATATTTTATGATTTGTATTTATATAAATAAATAATTTATCCCTAGCCGTTTTCAAAGATCTTTTTACTTTTAAACCAATCAGTTAATATATTTTGAGAAATAATAACTTTTTAAATGAACCTTTTTGTCAAACAAACTTTAATCAATTTTGTATTACCTATCGAGCGCCACACCTTTGGAATAAAATTGTTTTGCCGAATTTTAATTTTAAAGTACCTATTACTTTTGGCCTTTTTAAAAATAAGCTAAAAAATCTCATTTTTTTATTGATTTATTATTAGTAGTAAAAGTTAAAATATATTTGGGTCTACTTTTTTATGGTTTTTTTAATGTTTTGTTTACATTTGACGTAATATATATGAAGACCTCAGTGGAAAAACCGGCGTTGTCACATTTAATAAGTATTAAGAAAGTATTTATTGATCATTAATAAAAGTCTTTATTTAAAGCAAATGAAACTAAGCAATTTAAAAAAATTTATATTACAATTATTTTATTTAAAATTTATTCAAAAACAAAACATTTTGTAATTTTTTATACAAAATTTTTTTTTTCTTTGCTTTAAATAAAGACATTTATTAATGATCAACAAATACTTTTTTAATACTTTTTAAATGTGACAACGCCGGTTTTTCCACTGAGGTCTTTAATATAAATTACATATTTTTCAATTGCAAACAAGGCTTTAAAAGAAGATCACAATGATCTTATCGTCAGAAGCCTTTTACAAAAGAGAGTACATAAAATATTATAAAATGCCTATTTACAATAAGAGTACTTAAAAAATAACATAAAAACATTAAATCGTACTTAGATAAATTAAAATAAACTGTATGCAAGTATAAAACAAAACTTGAACATACATGACAATAAAAGTATTTTTTATCAGAAGATAAATTAAAAATTTTCTAAGATATTTTCAATAGAGAGAATGAGATCTTTTAATTTACTTATAAAAACAGGATAATTTAGGGGTTAGCCGAAGTTAGGTAAAATAATTTTGTTCGATGCACGATAAGTGATACAAAGTTAATTAAATTTTGTTCGACAGAGTGGTTCATTTAAATAATTGTTATTCCTCATGTTAAACTTGCTTAATGGTTTCAAAAATTAAAAGAGATAAATCATACTTCCACATATAAACAAAAGGTAAGTTTTTATATACTTTTAGTTTATATATATCAAGGATTTTCATTTGACTAAAAAATATTGAGGAATGTGCAAACCGATCCGCAGAATCAGTTAAAAGGATAGCATGTTTCTGACGGCGATAGAGACATTGTAACTTGCTTTGATCAGTGCCACCCCAGGCAATAACTGCATAACTATGAATAAAAGAATGATAAAGTTTAGTTAAATTATTTTTATCTAAATGAGTACGCGCCTTATATAAAATCCCGATACTTTTTGAAACTTCCGTGTGATGTTCTCGTCAATAAAAACCCCTAGGTATTTAGTTACAGAATCTCTTTTCATTTCAATATGATCAATAAGAATTTTTTGGCAGAGAACGTTTTTTGGAGAGCGGGTGGAAAAAAATCCATTTTGTTTTGTTTACATTTAAAGTTAATTTGTTACTTTTAAACCATTTAGATATGTTTTAAAGTTCTTTGTTCATCATGGAGAATAGCAGATAGATGTCACTATTAGAGAGAAGTTTGTGTCATCAGCAACAATAATACTTAGAAGATTTGATGCTTTATGCAAGTCGTTGATATTTATTTAAAAAAAAAGAGGGCCAAAGATGGAATTTTGCGGAACACCACAGGAAACATTTAAAAACTGTTTATGATTAAGTTCATTACAAGAAACAAATTGTTTTCTATTAGATAAAAAACTTTGAAACCATTTAATTGCACTTTTATTTATTCCTTAATAATTAAGTTTATAAAGCAAAATGTCATGATCGACAGTATCAAATGCTTTTGAAAGATCAATAAAAATTCCTAATGTGAATTGAGATTTTTTTAAAGAATTGGAAATTTCACGTACCAACTGAATAAATGCATGCTCATTTGAGTTATTCTTTTTAAAGCCAAACTGATTGTTGTATAATAATTTATTTAAACTGAAATAATTAAATACTCTATCGAACATGATTCTTTCTTGTATTTTTGAAAATATAGATAAGATAGAGATAGACCGGTAATTACTAATGTCAGATTTGTCACCACCTTTAAATAGTGGAAAAACTTTAGCAGGAAAGACTCCTTGTTCGATTGATGATTTAAAGACTTTAAAAAGAATATATTCTATTTGTTCAAAGCAATTTAAAATTATGTTACCATTGATTTCATCCGGTCCAACTGCTTTATTTTTTTTTAGTGTTTTAAAGGCTTTATCGAACTCATCAAATAGTAACTCTTTAGATAACTCATTCGAGTGAATGCAATTATCCATCGGTACTAGGAAATCTTCGAATGAGGCTTCAGTGTTATAAATTAATTTAGATAGTTTAGGGCCAATTTCAACAAAGAATTTATTAAATTCGTAAGCTATTGTTTGTGAATTATTTATATTATTGTTATCCACTTTTATCATGCGTGGCAGGGAACCTGAGCATGGCTTTGATTTACTGTTAATTTTTTTTTATTATTTCCCAGGAGCGTTTACAATTATTTTTTGCTTTGTTGAGAATTTTAGATAAGTAATGTTTTTTTAAGTTTTTTCGAAATTTTTCAAAAAGATTTTTGTAATCTTTGTATATTTTCTCATTAGCGAATGATTTGTTTTTTAGATATTTCATGTATAGTTTCTGCTTAATTTTTTCTGATGATTTTTTTAAACCTTTGGTAACCCAGGGTGAGTTAATGTTTTTGTGATTTATTGTTTTTTCATATAAACGAAAATTGGCATCATAAACAGAGTAAAATTTCCGTAGAGTAATGGAAGCAATTCATATTGAAATCCGCTACAACAAAATTCTTTTTTTTTTCAAGGATGCCTTTTTTTAAAAGGTTATCTTCAAAATACGTAATCACGTTTTCGACCACACCGTTCGGAGGCCTGTCGCAACAGCTCAGTAAAATTTTTTTTGATTGATTGTTTAGAATTTTAATATTTCAAATTTCTTTGTCGCCGTCAGACACACTTAAATCATTCCTATTATAATGTGCAATATTTTTCTTTACATAAATAAGAATTCCTTCACCGCGTTTGTTGATAAATCTCTCTTGAGAAATTTACTCAAAGTAAGGAAGATTAAAATTTGAAGTAGAATTGTTTCTTTTAAAACTTTCTCTGACATGCTTTTCATTAAATACACTTTCTCTGTTCCTCTAACATGCTTTTCATTAAATACACTTTCTCTGTTCCTCTAACATGCTTTTCATTAAATACACTTTCTCTGTTCCTCTAACATGCTTTTCATTAAATACACTTTCTCTGTTCCTCTAACATGCTTTTCATTAAATACACTTTCTCTGTTCCTCTAAGATGCTTTTCATTAAATACACTTTCTCTGTTCCTCTAACATGCTTTCCATTAGCTTTTCGATGATTTTTATAGAAACTTCCAGAGTAATTGGTCTGATGTAAATAGTCTCTTACTTCCTTACTAATAACAATAATAATACTAAATTACTATAATATAAATAACTCTTAATACTATAAACGATTTTATTTTCTTCGAGCAGCGAAAAAAGTGTGCGTCCACTTTTGCGTTCGCTTTAATAAGTTTATATGTTTATATACATGTCAACGTTTATAGAAGTTTATTCCAACTTATTTATTTATTGTTCTTATATTTTTAACTTTTTAATTTATATTGTGATTTACTCTTGTATGAAATTCTGATGAGAAGATCTTTTTGATCTTTCTTCAGATACATAGATTATTTACCTTGCAATTTTGTAAAAGTTTATATATTTTTTGTGTACCTTATCCTTGTTAAAGAGAAGATTCTTGCAATCAGATAGCTTGTTTATATTTTTTATATTTTCTACCATTGATAGTTTATATTACTATTTTTATTATTGGCTTTATAAAGTTGTACAACGACCAACAAATGTAAACCAATATATGTGTATATATATATATATATATATATATATATATATATATATATATATATATATATATATATATATATATATATATATATATATACATATATATATATATATATAAAGTAATTGTGAAGATAAAATGAAGAAAAATTTTTCCAACTACCCCGCTCTGGAGCATATTGCGACAGCGAAAGGGGTAAGTTGCAACACAATTCTTTAAAAGTATCTTGAGAATCCAAAAATGTTATTAGTTATTTTGTAAACTTAATTATTTCACATAAATTTTATACTTATAACAAAGAAAAAGTAAAATACAGAAAATGTCTGTATACTCAAAGTATTTTCTTTGAGCTACAATGCTTTTATTATATGAAACTTCATATAGGTCTCACATATTTACTAAATTTATGATTAACGTTTTAAACAATTTTTGTAAACTTTATTTATTATTTTAATAAAAACATTCATTATTTTAAAAAAGTGCTTAAACCCAAGTTATATTATAATTAAATTTTTTTTTTTTTGTAGTTATTTTAGTTGCTCACTGAAGTCCTTACGGTCTTATGACAGAGCACCGCGGGAGGGCATTTAACAGAAAGTTCACGCCTCCTTCCATACCAATATCGCTTGTTGGGCGGTTGACTCTAACCACTGCGCCACGGCTGCTCAAATTTACCCCTACTTAATTTGATAAGACTTACCTGTAGGCATTAAGACCAGTTTAATTATTGTATTTACTATAAATAATCCGTTTTTAGTTTTTAGTGTTTGAAAAAGACTTTTTCACCCATTATTTTAGTTTGTTCATATACCTTTAGTATTCAGTAAACCAAATATATATATATATATTTTTATATATATTTATATATTTATATATATATTTGTATATATATATATATATATATATTTGTATATATATATATATATATATATATTTGTATATATATATATATATATTTGTATATATATATATATATATATATATTTGTATATATATATATATATATATTTGTATATATATATATATATATATATTTGTATATATATATATATATATATATATATATATATATATATATATATATATATATATATATGTAAATATATATATATATATATATATATATTTGTATATATATATATATATATATATATATATATATATATATATATATATATATATATATATATATATATATATATATATATATATATATTTATAGGGCCGTCCCAAAGAGATCTTCCATGGGTGGGGGTGGGGGGTGGGGTTGTGGTGGTGTTGTATGAATTATTTGACAACTAGAAACATCAAAATAGAAAAAAAAGGTCCTCAATATTTGCAATTTGAGACTATAGTTCAAAACTTGCTCAATGTGCCAACTCAAATGCTTATATGACAGCTTTGCAGGGTGGGGGTGCAATACCCCCTACACCCCCCGTTCGGGACGGCCCTATATATATATATATATATATATATATATATATATATATATATATATATATATATATATATATATATATATATATATATATATATATATATATATATATATATATATATATATATATATAATGTATTATTTTAAAACATCAAGAAATACAGTTTCTCTCAATACAAATAATATTATTATATAAGAAATTTTCGCTGGGTTATGGATAGCAGCATCATCAGCTTGTAAAATATTATCATAATAATATCCATAACCCAGCGAAAATTTCTTATATAATAATATTATTTGTATTGAGAGAAACTGTATTTCTTGATGTTTTAAATAATATATAATATACTCTCATACAAGATGTCATCTTTCAAATACATATAATGTGTTATCCATAGTGTTGCATAATGTATAAATATCTAAAAAAATTAAAAATGACTCTGGTGTAACTTAGACATTTAGCCGAGGTCTCCCCTATTTTATTTTGTTCCACATTACGACTTTCATTTAAAGTAAAGTTAAACATGAGTTTTATATGAAAATGTTTTTTGCAAATTCACGTTTTTTAAAATATTATTCATCATGTGGTGTAAAATGTTAATATTTTTTTTAATACTTTATTTCATTGCATTTATTGCAGCTAATATAGCGTCTGTAGTTTCTTCGCCGGTTGGTTTAATTTGATCGGCTGGTAACACAAATCCATAACTTCCGTTGTCCCGTAATTCTAATGCAAACGAATAGATTACGCCCAAATAGCCGTAGGTCCAATCAATACTTCCACCTGATGCTGGATCTAAAGAAAAATTTTTAAATGATATTTGTATAAAACATAACTTATATCAAAGAAATCACCTTTAAAATGGCGTAACTCTCTACTGCGCTTCACCAGGTACTGGCCGATCATTGTTCCCGCGTTGTCAGATACTGGCTGACCATTGTTCCAACGTCGTATTTTATTGGGGCAATGAACTCACATTAAAAAATCTAAATTTTACCTGTTTCATTTTTTGGCATATTCATTCCAACAATTTTAGATTTTTAAACTATATTTTAATTTTTTTTATTACTAGGAATTAAATGATTGGGCAGTCTCCTAACCATCACTTTTTCCTCTTTATATCAATAAGGTATAAAACTAAAAATATTTATATATAAATTTTTAATTGTTCTTAATGAATGGAGTTTTTAAGATATTTTACTATAAACACAAATGTGAAAAAGCTTTGTTTTTTAAAGTTACGAACATTAAAAAGGTATTAACGAAATTAAAGAGAGCATATATTCCTAGAGATAAATTTATCACAGATAACTAAACCAATGAAAAGTTATATAAAACACTTAATCAAAAAATAATTGATTTAAAACACATACAAAATAATGTCGATTTACAGTGTAGCTTAGGGTGTCCCAAAAAACAACATTTTTGAAAAATATATGCAGAGACCCCCTTAATGTGTTCTATCTAATACAAAATCACTAGATTTAAAATTTTTTTGGATAAAAAATATTTTAAGCGGTCCCTCAAAACCCTCAAATATTTAATGGGTCCCTAATATTTTCAAAAAAAAAATTTTGCAAAAATATGTCAACCTGGTACTCAAGTGAAGCGAAATTATATAAAAATTTCAAAAATAATATAGATTTCAAATATAGAATTGTTATTTTTGGTTTTATTACATGAAAAATTACGTTTTTTACCAAAAAACAAAAAAATGCATTTTTTTATGTATTTTTATGACAATTTTGACAAATAAGTTTTAAATATTATTTTTGAAATTTTTATACAATTTTTCTTCATTTGAGTACCAGGTTGACATATTTTTAACACATTAAGGGGGTCTCTGCATATATTTTTCAAAAATGTTGTTTTTTGGGACACACTAGTGTAGCTGTAATACATAGTAAAATCTGAAGTGTTTCCAAAAAAGCTGTTGAAAGTATCATAAAACTTGCTTTGTTTTTGTGCTCTGTTAAGATGTATCTTATCCAGCAGTTATCTTTGTTAAGATGTATCTTATCCAGTAGTTATCTTTGTTAAGTTATATCTTATCCAGCAGTTATCTCTGTTATCGTATTTTCATCATTGTTTAAAAGTTATTTAAAAAAATAATGATTGCAAATTTATTAGCAATAATTTTTGTTTAAACTGGCTAGTTATATAAACATATAAATAATACTATCAAAAAAAGTTTAAAAAGTTTTTCACCAAAATACTACTTTTTTGTAAAACAAAACGTGTTTCTAAAACAGCATTTGTTTGTTGTATTTAATAAACAAATGCTTTTCTAGAAACACTTGTTCACGTGTTAGTGAAACAACATGTGTTAGAGTTTTTAGATGACAGGAGTACCTTAATTAGACCAAAACTATAATGTGCAAAATAAGAAAGTTGCAAGACTTCCGGATTCTTTTTTCAATTTTAACTTTTTACATATGATATATATATATATATATATATATATATATATATATATATATATATATATATATGTATATATATATATATATATATGTATATATATATATATATATATATATATATATATATATATATAATACATATATATATATATATAATACATATATATATTTTTTAATGCATATATCTACTCTAGCTTGAAACAATATATTGCTGGTATCTTATGTGTAATGCCATCGTGTTGAATAGACTATGGAAATTGGTAAAAAATTAGCATTTGTTATATAAGTCACATTGACTAGGAAGAAATTATAGGATTTCTTAAACAGGTAAATTTTTTTAGAAATCTGTTATTTAGTGTTCTTCCAAACAATAAACTTACAATTTATCTAAAGGTAAAGTTTACAGTTTGGATAGCGCTATAAGTTTCAGCAACTTTATGAATGTCAAAGCTCTTGAACAGTTTACTGAATTAGTTCCATAAAAACTTAGACCTTTAATGGTATGCATCTAAATGATTAGTTTTTCTGGTCAGTCTCTTGCTTCTGGCCAATAAAGTAGATAAAAATCAAAAAAGAATACAAAACTCAATTAGCAAATTTAGTACAAGTTGAAAGTGTCTAGCCATTGTTAAAGTAGATTCGGTTATTTGAAAACTTTGGACAACAATTAAGGTTTTAAACGATGTGAGCATTAGGTTTATGCCATTTTAGTAATAACTTGCAATTCTTGCAACTTTTATCAAAATTCACTTTTAAAAACAATCCTCTATCATCAATTCCAAGATAGTTTATACCTTTCAAGCTTAACTTTGTTGTTTTGTTCTTCCAAATATTTTTAATAAACAACGCCGCATCTTGTTCTTTAAAATGATGACTTTTGACATCGTGAAGATATCAGATCGTTTTTTTTTTCTGTCGTTAATTTTTGTGCAAAATATAGTGCCGTCAAAAGTAGGTCCCAGTTGACTTTTTAAAAGTAGATCTCAGTTTTCACCTTCTTGTCTCCGAAATGCTTTACTTGAGCTAACAATTAATCGTGTATTTGGTGTATGTTTTTAAGTAGGTGGTTTATAATAAAATATACTTTATTTATGTTGTTAAGTTGTTAAGGTGGTTTTATATGAACCACTTAATATAAACTAATTAGCTAATGGATTATATCAAATAGTTAATCTAATAATCAATTAATATCCTTTTATTCTTTTAGCTGTTAAACTATATAAACTGTATTCGATGGCTATATTTTTATACAGGCCTGTTCTTTTAATTGTAATAAGCGATTTACTACAGAGAAATGAAACTTTATTATCTCTCAATGGAGATTTAAATCATTATATTGCGATACCGAAAGTTATCATCAAAACTTGTGTTTTAAGTATTAAAATTTATAAACTACAAAACAAAATTTTAAAAATTTCTAGCATTGATTGCACTAAAATTATATTTTATATAACTATATTATCAAAAGATATATGCATAGACATATATTAAACATATTTTGTTTACGAAACACATTTTAATACGAAACTAAATTTAAACAGATCATGCAAAAATGTAATATAAGACAAATATTAAAATTACTTACAGTAATTTAATATAAGTAATAATGTAATATAAGGCAAATATTAAAATTACTTACAGTAATTTTAATATTTGCTTTTTATTACATTTTATCGTGCTGGCCATTATTTTACTCCTAATTCCATTCTCTACTTTTGCAAATCTCTTATTCTTTCCTTTATGGAATTCTGTTGTCATATTTGTGCTGGTTGTTTTAATGGTGCTCTTTCTTTTTTAGATAGGGTCCAAAAACACATTGCAAACGTAGTTGGATCTGCTTTATCTGCCAAGCTTGAGTCTTTCTGCCATTGTTGTAAATTTGCATCTCTTTCTCTTTTCTCCAAATACATGGTTGTTGCTCAAAAGAGCTATCATATCTACTTTCGTCAATCAATACTCATTCTCGCTTGACTCCTCATTTAGTAAAATCAAATTCTATTACTGTATCTGTCTCTGCATATTTAAAAAATTTTTTGTCGTCTAGCTTTCTTCCACGCACTTCGACCCTTTGGAACTCTCTCATAATAATAAAAATTTGAAACTTCAAATAAATGTCAATTATCAAATGCGTATATAGTTTTTAAATAATCTCTTTATTAAAAATTAGTTTTTTGAGCATTAAATAACTCAGTACGTTATTTACTGTTTTGTAACAATGTGCTCGTATTATACTTGTTTAAATTATATTTATTTATATATATTAGTTTATATCATATTATTATCACAACATGTTTTCTATTTGCTAAGATATTTTTGTGTTTTTTTTTTAATTTCCTTGTGTTTTTTTTTATTAAACCTCCTTGTGTTTTCTATCAAAATGCTTCGCTAACTTGATGTTAAATTTAACGAGGTTTAAAAAAGCGTTTTTAGGAAGAAATTAATTAACATAATTAAATAAACCATGTAAATAAATAAATTAATTAAATAAATCAATATTTTGAAAAATAGAAAACAAAAGATAAAATTTATTGAATTTGTAATCAAACTCGCTGATTTTTAATTTACGGTTATCTAGTTTGAAAAGTTAGGGTTCTAGCTAGCAAGTGCGGCTGGTGAAAAGCTGATTTCAAAACAACCCAATAAAAAAATTAAACAGATATTTTTAAAAAGCCTAATATTGTTTCAAACTTAACAACAACTTCAACTTTTTTATTTGTATCTTTTTTAAAACTATAAATAAAGTTTTATTTATATGCATTTTTAACTTACATAAAATGTTTGCAGGTGATCCAGCACGGTATTTGGTCCCGTAGCGTCTGCTAACTACATCTGTAAATATTTTGCTAATTCGCACCTATAAAAATCACATCCAAAAATACTAAATATTTACCACGTGTTATCACAGCAAGCAGGTTATCCCTACAGTCGTATAAAAGCATAAGTTACAATGTTAAAACATACAAACTCATCTTGATCAGAAGCATCAGTTGTAGTGTATGACCACGGTGTTAGAAATAACTGGCTGTATGCATGCAAGTTCCAATACGATTTTAAAGTGACTGATTTTGCTAATTTCTCGAGGAAACCAGCAACGTTTTTAACTTCAATTTCTGAAAACGCACTCAAGCCACGGTATGACTCTTTGCATGGCTCGTTACTAGCACCTTTTTCTAATTATGAATATATATGCATATATATATATATATATATATATATATATATATATATATATATATATATATATATATATATATATATATATATATATATATATATTTATATATATATATATTTTTTTTAAATAATAAAAGTAGTAATAATAGAACATAGAAAATCATGTTAAAAAAAAATACCTCCCCACTTATACGCAAAGTTTCGATTTGGGTCGGCACCTTTGCAACTTGCAAATGGGTTTACACTAAGTGTATTTCTCCAAAGTCTTTGTTGAGAGCCACCAAACGTGTAGCGATATCCGTCAGGATTGAAAACAGGTAAAAGATAAAAGTCGTATTTTGATAAAGCTAACTGGACATCAGGTCCGGAATCAGTCAGAAGCTTAAATCAAAAAGAACTTTTTAGCAACAATAACAATCAATCGTCAAAACAACTAGACTTAACTACCCAAGCTTCCTGTACAATAAGGCCAAATTAATTTCTGTGCTAGTTGGCGCATAGCACTTTGAAAATTTGTATTAACTAGCTAGATGAATAAATTTTGGTAATGCCGAGTCGCGTGTAAAAAGCGTATTTTTTTGTAAGACAATCTTGACAATCTCATTGTTAAAAGTTAGATAGTAACTAAATTTCCTATCATTCACAATTTAAACCTTTTTTCAATTAAAATACTTTTTGGGCTATGAGTGGTTTAGTGTGCTGCTAGGGTAATGAATGATTATTTTTCCATAATAATTTTAGTTATTAAATTGTTTCAAAAGTTTACAAAAATACAATAAGCACCGATTAAGGAATAAGTAAAAACATCATACTCTGTTTATGAAAAACATTACAGTAGCTGTTGATATCCACTCTCTGGCGTGAATTCCTCCATCTATCCACACAGCAGGCTTAGAAATTGCGTCTCCATTAGTTATCTTAAAAAAAACTTATAAAACTACAATCAATTCTTTAGTTCTTTATAAACAAAATTTACGAATACATTATCTATGTTTACAAAAATAGCTATTGTTTAAGAATAATATATAAATATATATAATATTTATATATATACATATATATATATATATATATATATATATATATATATATATATATATATATATATATATATATATATATATATATATATATATATATATATATATATATATATATATATATATATATATATATATATATATATAGTTCTTAAACAATAGGAAAACGTATTTTACAGTTTAAGTGACCAAACTTACAAGATGGTATCAAAAATTCATCAAAAAATAAGAAAATAAGATATTTAAAAAAAAACTGTTTACTATTTTTTTATTATTGTTATAGTTTTATTATATACAACAAAGGTCAAAAATATAAGTGGTTTTTTTAATACTAAAAATTTATAAAATTTACAATTCAAAGTCGGAAAATATTTTTCAAACGTAAAACTTTTACTTTCTTTATAAATAAATTAGTATACATATTTGCATAGCATATATCTTGCATTCTGTTTTTTAGGATTTAAAATTATAATTTTGAATTTATAATATAAACTACGTATAGGGTCTACTGATTACATAATTGCTGTTAATTATCACAAAATTACTGTTGACATGATTGTTGCAATCAGTTATATAATTGTTGCAACCAAACACATTATTATACAAAAAAATCAAGAAAAAGTTTGAAATTTACAACTAAACATTTAACGCGAACTCATTTTTATTCAAGAACAAATTGTCTTGGTTCCACTGTTTATATTTACGACAGCATTTTTTTGATAAGATGCTCTGCAATGTTTGACTGTTATCTCTTGAAAGATATCTGTAATATTTATTAACTGAATTTGGCTGCAAGTATCACCACAAATTATAGTATTTTTTCAAATAGAAAATATTCGTATTCAATTGAATTAAGAAAGGGAAAATACGGAGGTATATTGAAGGTAATATTGAATTTGGTAGGTGCTTATTTCATCATCAATTTGTAAACACATTTTACAAAAAACGTTTTTATCAAGTTCAAACCTAATAAAAACGTTTAAAAAACGTACCGTGTCTACTGGGGCACTTTTATAAATTTTTATGTAATTCGTTGCAACAGTTATTTATTTGATTGCATTAATTTTGTAGTAACTCGGCAAAATAAATATTAAATATATTACACAAACGCATCAATTACAATTGAAGGTAATTTTACAAAGCTTTCTACTATCAATGATTTCTACTATCAAAGATTTCTATTATCAAAGATGTCTATTATCAAAAATTTGATAAAATCATTACAAAGAACCTTGAACTGTAATTGTAAGATTTTCCTAGCTAAAATCAGGTATTGGTTACCATTAACTCTTAGTACTGAAGTATTATTATATATAAATATTATAGTTATAAATAATACTATTGGATAGTTGGCAAAAGTTACAATTACAATTGTTTACTATTACTATTATGACTACTATAAATTGTTTTAGTTTTTGTTTACCTTCAAACCATTTATAGTTTGATTTTCAAACGAGTTTCCAACGTGAAAAACCTTTGCATTTTTGTATTTTCTTTCAAGATTTGAAAGTTCAAAACGGATCTAAAAATTTTTATCATCATCATCATCATCATCATCATCATCATCATCATCATCATCATCATCATCATCATCATCATCATCATCATCATCATCATCATCATCATCATCACCTATGATAGCAATATACTCATACATTAGAATACTGGTTGTATTTATAGTAGTCAAACTTTCCAGAATACCCAAAACTTTTGCTTTCTATGTTTTCTTGTTGAAGAAGTTTCTCCAGATCATCAACCATAATAGAATATAAAAAGTTATTTTTATCTAAAAAGTTGATGAATCTGTTTTGAAACTCATCTTTAACTTGGATATCAACTGGATTATTTGGCATGCTTGGCTCCATCCATACATTTATCTAGAGTAGCATAAATATGATATTATTAAATTAATATATCATTTAAATAGCAATTCAAAATATTTTCCTAACCTATCTATAACATAACTGTTGCCAATTTATATAACTAAAAGGTATTTTTAACATTTAGTTTAACTTTTTTTTTTTGATAAGTTTTTAACTACGTTTTAAGTATTAAAAAAAAAATTCTCAATCTCGAATGTTATGGTTAACTTGAATGTTATCGTTAACTCGTATGTTATCGTTTTGCAATTTAATTAAGACTTAATAATAAAGATTTATAATAAAGACGCCATCAACATCACCATCATTTCAAACATCTGAGATTAAGCACCAACTTCAAACATCTGGTGAAAACATAGGGTATTTTGGGGTAAAATCAGAGATTATTTAACTTTATTTAATGCATTTTTGTTTTTTATCAACCAAGAAAGTTTATGGGTTATTATTTCTATTGTTGTATTTTGGTTTGTAGATAGTTTATAGATGGTTTATAGATTGATTTATAGATTGATTTATAGATTGATTTATAGATTGATTTATAGATTGATTTATAGATTGATTTATAGATTGATTTATAGATTGATTTATAGATTGATTTATAGATTGATTTATAGATTATAGATTATGGTTACTATGACGTATTGTTATCTTTATTTTCTTTGAGTTCTTGTCTGTTTAATAGATACATTTTATTTTTTAAAGGAATTGTGAATTGTTTGTTTGATGTGCTATTTTATAAAAAAATGGAGCTCTTTTACAATCACTAAATTGAAAACAATTATTTATTGTGCAATATAGTATATATAAATAGATAATATCTTTTATAGTATCAACCAGGCTTGTGGAGCCGAGCAGGAGTCGGGAAGCCGCTGTTTTTTGGTAGAGCCAGAGCCAAAAATCTAGCGGTTCTCGGCTCTCATATTTTTTTAAAGGAATATAATAATGTATGTTTTTTTTTAAATGTAGACAAACTTTATTCATTCATTGTTTATCTAATTTGTTTAATGAATTATTTATTGAATTTCTTTTTTTATTTATTTTTTCTATATTTATGTAAAAGTTACAGTTTTGCCAAAACGTAATAAAAATGAATATTTTAAACGATTTTGTACTCAACAAAATACTATCCTTTAATAGTATTTCTTAATATGCTTTATTAAGAAAAAAAAAAAACAAGTAAATTGTATATGGAATTATTTTTACAGTATTACATATATTGTTTTATATTATATTTTTATATTAATATTATGTTGTTAAATAATTGATGCACAATTTAACGATCAATTTAACGGCACGGGACGTAAGGAAGACGTCTTTTGAACCTTTTGGACGTCTTTGTAACGTTCAAAAGAAGTCATTTTACCCAATGGGTGGAATTAGAACTAAAAACTCTAATTTTGGGTAAATATTATATAGAAAAAAAGATGTATATTTACCCAAAACATTTTTCTTTTTAACTGTATATGTGGTAGTAGAGTAGTGATAGTAATAC
This sequence comes from Hydra vulgaris, assembly GCF_038396675.1. Lineage (NCBI taxonomy): Eukaryota > Metazoa > Cnidaria > Hydrozoa > Anthoathecata > Hydridae > Hydra > Hydra vulgaris. The sequence goes on from NC_088924.1 coordinate 10,106,817, forward strand.
ATTAATTATGTAATCATGAAAGTTGGTTAAAAATTAAATGCTTACTACATTGGTTTAAATTAGTAATTTAATTAATTGGTTTGGATTTAGAATGGCAAATGTGATCAAAAAAAATACTCGAAAACTTGCGATTTTTGTTCATAAAGTACGGAAGCTGGAGCCGAGCCAGATCCGGATATTTTTTAGGAGCCGGAGTCGAGCAGTAAAAAAAACTTTCGGTTTTACAAGCCTGGTATAAACTGCTTTACGAATTTTTAAACTACTTAATTGAACAACAAAATTAAATAACTAAAAATAGAAAAAGCAGGGACTTAAAAGTATGTTTACAAGAACAAGACTAACGCTATTGGAATTAACTTATAACAATATTCTGGGCCAAAACGGATGTCATGAATGATAGAAAAAATTGACAAAGCACAATTGGCTCTAACAAAAGCAATAGGCAACCACTTATACAGTATCATCTAGATAAAATAACATCCAACTATCAATATTTGCAAGAAGATGGCGCACCATGCTTCATTATTTCGCAATTATATGAAGTCAAAAATAAAAACACAATGTAGTGTTTAATAATCTTAAAATATCAGGATAACACGATAAGTTATATATCACTCTACACCAAACTTATAAAGGAATTAAATCACTCTACAGGACATAAATCACTCTACACCAAACTTATAAAGGAATTACCAAAAAGAATATTTTTACGATGATTATTTGAAAGAAAAATAATGCTGGTGTAGATTCATTGACAATAGGCTGCCAAAAAAGCGAAAATTTACCCAACTGTCCAGAAAACCAAACGCAAATTGAAACAGTTAAAATATTTTGTCAAGAGAAACCTTCATGACAAGAATGTAATCTGAGAGTTTAGCAAGTTTAAATTCAAATTATATAATCTATGCTTTCATTGATTCAAGTCATATTACCTATGTTTTCATTGATATGGTATTAACAGCGTTAGCAATAATTAATAAAGAAAAGAAAGTCACAACAGTCTTTTGCATAAAACAATAAATATTTAAATTTAATGAAGGTAGAAAAACCTTTTCTGCTTGTGACCTATTTAAACGAATGAAAAACAATTCATAAGAATCAACGTTTTATTAGATAATCCCAGTACTCAAACATGTCAAACAGAAACATAAATGGCAGAACTTGATATCAGAACATAAATAATAAATAAAATTTAATGTGAATCATCATCTCATTAAATAATATTTAATGTGATAATAGTTTACACGATGGTGCGTTGATAAATCCAAGTTTAATTCCAATCTTTAATCGAATAATTAGATTATGTTATAAGGAAAAAAAAAGTTCTAAAGGTGTTTCAATTTAGACAACTCTCCAAAAAAAAAAGTTTTTATAAATGATTTTTTTTTGTGGTTGTTAAGGTGCTTCAAGTCTTTATCTTACTGTCTTATAACAGAGTTAAACGAGAGAGCATTTAAACAAGAAGTTCACGCCTCTTTCCTTACCAATGTCGCTTAAGTGACCAAAGTCGACATCAAACTTCGGACCTCTTGATTTTGAGCCAGGACTCTAACCACTGCGCCACAACTTTTTAGTTAAATAGTTAACAGAGTTGCTGTTTATACGGCTGCTTAGACTGAATATTTGACAGAGTTACAGATGACATTTAAACAGTGGCGGATTAAAACTTTTCGGGGCCCAAGGCTATTTTTTTTGGAGGCCATTTTTTTTTAATCCCGCACTACATTCAAACAGTATACTTGGACAAACATAAAAAATTAATTTGATTTCTTAAAAATTATATTGTTTAATAATTTAAATGTTCAAAAAGGTAATCAAGAACTCAAAACTTTTTAAAAGGCTAAAAATGAGTAACCTTCCCAGAAGTTGCGCTCGAGGACTTCATTCACACTGAATTTTTTTTATACGGACAATTTGGGAGCGAGATTGAGCCTATATGTACTTCATTCAACTGAAAAAAATTGTGGCGTTTTAACAAATTTCATTTTTGGCATTGATGTATAAAAAAATAGTTTTCCATGCTTAAACAAAGCATAAAATAAAAACAACATTTTTTTTTTAAAGTGCGATAAAGTGAAGGAGAAAAAATGTTTAACTGAGTTAAAAAAAATCATCCTTAGTTACTTGAAAATGCTTTCAAGTTAGAGGAGTTACTCGAAAATGCATTACATTTAGAGAAGGTACTCAAAAATCTTTTCCAACAGGAGGAATTATTCAATAACAAAAGTTAGGAAAGCAACTTATGTATATGTTGATAACCATATTTATGAGATTGAAAATAAAATCGTATTCCTTTTACACGTATACCTTTTCACAAATATTGCGTTTTAAACTTTAAGGTCTCAATACATAACAGCAGTTTTTAGCATTTGAAAATATACATACCTCTAATTCAGTGTTTTCAATCCAGCTTCTGAGATATCTAACTTGTAAACCATTTATTGGGTGAATACGATAAACCTTAGTTCTAAAGTTAAATATATACATATATATATATATATATATATATATATATATATATATATATATATATATATATATATATATATATATATATGTGTGTGTGTGTGTGGTGTGTGTGTGTGTGTGTGTGTGTGTGTGTGTATATATATATATATATATATATATATATATATATATATATATATATATATATATATATATATATATATATACATATATGGATAGATAGATTCTAAATAACTTCAACGTACGTATTATAAAATAAGCCATTATTAAAAGTATCCAGGTTAATAGAGACAATAGAGTATTTTTTTAAACAGAATAATCTTTAAATGATAAATTATTGGTTTATTAGTATCGATAAAAATTTGGTAAAATGATTTTATTTTTTAGGCACGTTTAAAAGCATAGCTTTTATCGCAAAAAAAAAACAAAAAATATATATAACAAACCGATTTCTTTAAAAAATATAAATTTATTTAATTTAAAAAATATAAAGTTAAAACTATTATTAAAACCCTAAAAAAATGTTGGTAATAAAAAACTATTGTGACAAAATAAGTGATAAACTGATGATTTCAATTATTTTGTTTAAAACAGCGCCATAGCCTACATCAAAAGGTCATAGGAAATAAAATTGAATTTTACCAGGATAACAGTCCATTTATTGTGAGTTACCACCAAAGTCTAATCTAGATAATATGGAATTTTTGATTTACATAATGTTCTAATGAATACCAATGACAATGACATTGTGCCTAAAACATTAGATTATATAATTGTGCCTAAAAGTTTTGTGCAATAAGTGTTTTACACTACAATGTTTCTTAAAATCACCAAGTATTTTTAAGAAACATTCAAACTTTATTTCTTACTAAAGTTTTCAATTGGATTGAGATCAGGGCTGTTTCATGGCCCGTCAAGTAGATGAATTTCGTTCTTCCTGAAAAGGTTTTGCATTAACCTAAAAGTGTGACAGGGTGCATTGTGCTGTTAGTAAACTGTTGTTTTGTGAATTTCCACATATACTTGAGAATTAATGGTTTTGTCCTTCGACCTAAAATGTAGCTGACCTTGGAATTGTTCATCTAAACAACCCGAAACTATTGTAGATGGTGGATATTTTACAGTGGACATCGTGTATTTGTGGACATACCTTTGCCATTTTTGCAGTAGTTTTGCGTAGCGAAGTGGTTAGAGCGCTTTCTTTATAAGCAGAAGATCCAGGCTTGAAACGAGCTTTGGACGTATTTTCGCATCACGGTAAGAAAGGAGGCGTGAACTTCCTGGTTAAATGCACTTCCGCAGTGCTCTGTGACAAGACCGTTAGGTCTTCTTGGGGCACCTAAATGACAAAACAAAACAAAACAAATTTTTTTTTTGTCTTTTCACATAGTTGCACAATGCGCTTTACTGGTGAAACGTACTTTCATTTGAAAATGTTAATAACTCCTAGTCTTTCTTTTTCCAATATTTGTGTTTACTGCTTCGTACTCTGTGAGGAAACTTACTACTTCGTCTCTGTGAGGAAAATGTTCCTGAAGCTATACATCTACTAAGTGTCTTAATTATACACGATTGCGATACTTTTAAAATACTTGAAATAAGATGATTTATTTTGTTGATCTAGTATTATAAGTTGACCTCTTACAACTTCAGATAATTTTTCAGTTTTTTCTATAAAAATGCAAATAAACAAGCGATATTGCTAAGCAACTAGAATAGTAAAACTAAACACCGGATAAAACTACAGCTGTTTATTTTTTAATTATTCACCCAATGTTTGCCCTAATAACAATTCAAATAGTTTGATAGTAAGCCTTAATAAATGTAAAACTATAAATATTTTTTGGAGGGGTCCAAATAGTTACTTTTGCATAAACAATACAAACAACATCTGCCAACAAGTAATTTGGCATCATCTTAGTCCCACAGCTTAATCTGCAATACATCTATATAAAAATTTTTCTTAAAAATTAGTTTGATGTATAGTCTAATTCCTAAAAAATTAGTTTGATGTATCTTCTAATTATAAAAAAAAAAATTAAAAAGAAAATGTTGTGCTTTCGTTAATATATTGTCAAACAAGGCGTATTTAAGACAAATTTTTATAAAACTTTAAAAAAATAAAAATAAAAAGTTGAAAAAATAATTTTCTAATATTGTTTCTTTTTTAATATAAGTTTTAAGCTTTTTTTTGTTTTGTTTTTTATCTAATTTTTTTCAATTTTTTATTTCTTTTTTTTCTTTTATGATTTGTTTTTAAAACAAAAATAAGACACGATAAAAGACAACATCAAACTGATCGTAAATTTAAAATTAAAAAAAAAAAGTTTTTTTTTGTAACTACTACAATTTAAAAAGTTATACAAGAAAAAAAAAAAAATGACTGACCCATATAATACAGGTAACAGAAACGCAATCAAAATATATTTAAACACTTGCTGCATGGTTGTATATTCGAAAAGGTATCCTATCACTTACTTTTTAATTTTGCTTTTTCTTTTAATATATAAACACCTTTTTAAATAATTATTTTTTCTTTCATACAAACTTTTAAATTTGTTTAGCCAACTGTTTTTTTATACCTTATGAAATCATTATGACATCACAGTAAGTCATGCCAAAGCAATTTGAATGAAAAGTTCCTTCGCTGGCTGGTTATAACTCGGGTTGCCAGATGTCCGACTTTTACGAAGGAGAACACAATTAAAAAAATTATTTTCACAGTTTTGGCGCTTTATTTTCTTCCGTAAAAGCCGGACGACTGGCAACCCTAGTTATAACTCATATGTAAAATGTTTTTGTTATCTTTAGCAAGTTGAAAAACCATATCATAAAAATAAAAGTAAACAAACTGAGAAAACATTTTAGAAACTCGGACATTTTTTTGATAATACTTGGCTAACTAAAAACAAAAAAACAAAAAAACAACAAAAAAAAAAACCATAACTATTATATTATATTACATAACCATGACCTGGCTTTTAAGAAATCACAATTTGTAAATGAGAAACACAACATGTAATTCAGATATTGTAATATGAAATTAAAAAACACAACATGTAATTAAGAAAACGGAAAATGTAATCGAAAAACGCAACATGTAAATAAGAAATCGTAATATGTAATTAAGAATATGTAAATTGTAATTAAGAAATCGTAATATGTAAATAAGAATACATAATTTGTAATTGCGAATTCACTATGTAAGCTTGTTAGCCTTTATACAAAGTTTTCTGGAACATGAATTTGAATAAGCTAAATATATCAAAGCATTTGTATGCAACATCAACACTAATGGAAGTGAAAGATCGTGTGTTATTTGTCAATACACTGCGACCCGAAAGTCTGCAATTAAATTGAATCTCGTCAGCATTTATTTCACCAAATTAGCTTACATCCGCTTCTGAAACAACCAGAACAAACTTGTTCAATTTGTTGGCATGAAATACACATAACTAAACAAGTTGAAAGAAAACATTTTGTTTTATCTTCACCGAATGACAGAAAAAGAGTTGCTGAATGTGTTGAGTGAAATGACGATTGGGTGACTCTAGAGCAAAATTTAGGGGTCAAATAAAAGCTAGCTTTTAATTGGGTTTGCGGTGGAAGTTCAAGTTTTATTGGAAGAGGTGGTTTCAAACCAAAAAAAATAATTGAAAAAAAAAATTATGACAATTTATCAAAACAAAAATAATAAGACAATAACAGCGTCTGCACAACAACAACCTCCAATTACCTCAAAGGCAGATTGTTTCCATTAAAAAAGTACAAAAGATACTTTCTTTAAGAAACAGTAATGAAAACAAACAAAAAAGAACTGAATGTGTTAGGAACATCAACAAACAAATCACAAATGGTCATCAGATAGTTTGGTTTGATAAAACAAACTTTTACCTTTTTTGTTGAAAAACGCAAGGACTAGCCAAGCAGGAAAGAAGAGCAATAATGTAAATGGCTGCTTCAAAAGGTGCAAATATACGTTTGATCGCAGCTATTTCAACAATAAATATTGGCATAATAAAAACTTGCAGAGGATCATTTAATGCAGATTATTGTAACAAGTAGATGTTGGTTATGTTTCACCAGTGAGTTACATCCGGGAATCCTTTAGAGGATTTGGTCATCGTAACACCCAACGTTCTATGTCACGCTTATTTCAAAAGGGGGTTTAAAAATTCTCCAGTTTAGTTGTAACGTTTAGGACTCTTCAGCCCAATGTTAATCCCGGTGGAAACAGTCTCGTCAAAAATTAAAAGTAACGTTAAAAATGTGATTCGCATTTCATCTGTATGCAGTGCTGGGATTATGGAATAATAAACGCAGTATTGGGAAAGAATTGGTACTGCGGCAAAAAATACAATAATAGGAGGTAATTGTGGAAGTGATGCTCAACATACTATGAAGCATTACGCAACAATTTCAAATATGGAAGATGACCAAGTTGGTGTTTAACTGAATATTACAATAATTTTAATAGCATTCTTTCAATTCAATTTAAATCTTTATATTTTTTTCGTAATAAAATATTTGTGTTTTATTTATTATTTATCTGATTTCTCAAATAAATTTTTTACAAACAAAAAAAAAAGAAAGCTCTAACTTACACCCGTTAGGATTTTTTCAGTTACCGCCAAAACTGCAATTGCCTTTTTCATCTTTTTTTTATTTTATTAATATAACAGTATTTATTGAAAACCAACCCATATAGTCACCTTGGCCAAATTAAAAGCAACCTTTAATTAAAAATTAAAGCAACAAAATTAAAAACATAAAGAACTTTGTTCTGCGAATCTATATCAAAAACTTTTAATTACATCTTACGTTTCTTGATTACATCTTAAGGCGGATTTCCACGAGACGAAAATATACGTGCGAAGCGAATTTTTCCGTCGATAAGCATGCGCAGATAAATCATTTCTGTTAATTTTGACAGAATTTTTTTATCTGCGCATGCTTATCGTCGAAATGTTTTAACTGCGCATGCTTATCGACGAAAAAATTGGTTTCGCGCAAATATTTTCGTCACGTGGAAATCCGCCTTTACGATTTCTTGATTACGTTTCTCGATTACAACTTTCATGTTCTTAATTACATCTAACGTTTCTCAATTACACCTTACGATTTCTCAATTACAACATTCATGTTCTAAATTACATCTTACGCTTCTCAATTACAGCTTTCAAGTTCTTAATTACAGCTTTCAAGTTCTTAATTACATTTTGAAAAGGTGTAGTTAACGAATAAGAAGTCCTGTGATTATAAGACGTGTTTAAGAATACTAAAACACATCTAGTGCTCACTGGTAATGCAAAAGCAATAAAAACTTCTTTGTTTCCTTTTTCTTTTTCTTTTTTCATTTGTACATCTGTATTGTTTGAGAATTATCAACAGGGATTACGAATCTAATTGGTAATAGGTAATTAAGATATCTTTTAGACATAAATCAAACTTGAGTACGTTTATGCTTATTTTAAATAAAGATGCTTTGCAAAATGACTCAAGTCTAAAATAAACTAATCATTAAACTCGTTTTTTCCCCCTCTTCTCTAATGCGAGGGGAATAAGTTACGTAATTAACCCCCTCCCCCTTCAAAATGTGAGGGGAATAAGCTGCTGAGCTCTATTGCTGATCTAAATTTATATTCTTCGACATGTTTTAATTACAGCTAATCATATTTTTGTATTCGAAAGTTACAACTTTGTTAAGCTCTTTTGGAAACCCCTCTTCAAAATGGGGAGTTTTAACTATACATAACTTTTAAACACTATAGTATTATTTAATGAATAATATTTTTAAAAAACTTTAAAAAAAGTAAATTTAGTTTAAAATAGTTTAAAACGCAACGTTATATCTCCAATGTGCATGCGCATGGGAGATATTAGGATTTTTGTGCTTTTCGGACAAAAGCGTAACTTTTGAACATCGATTCCTTTTTTTTTCCTTTTTTTACTTTACAAGGAAAAAAGTCGTACAAAAAAAAGTAAAGTTAGCTCATAGCATTTACTATAGAAAAAAATAAATATTTTCATAAAATTAATTTTTTTTTTTTAATTTTTAACATCATGCTGTTTTGACTGTTATCCGTACTGATATTTGGTACCAGCAAAAAATAATATAGAATTTTTGGTTTAAAATTGTTTCCAAAATAAATAGGAAAAAAATTTCTATAAATTTTGCACTAAATAGTATATTAATAATCATTTTATAGTTTGCTCCAACTTACCCCGTGTTGTGGTAAGTTGGTTAACTTTTTTTTTATTTGAGGCCCCAGAAGGGCCCCAAGAAAATTTTTTTATAATGAATGCAAATTAAAAATGTTACCTAAATTTATACTTTTTAAAACTGCGCGATAATACTTACAAAAAGTTTTGCCGTTAGGGCTACAGAGCTCAAGGAATAAAAACGGAGGCAACCAACCCCGGTCTCCGCCACCTCATTAAAAAATGTGAATGTAGTTATTCGAGTTTTTACAAAAATTAGTTATTGTTAATAACCAAATAGACCTCATTCGGTTAATAATACTTAGTAATTTTTTTAAATCTATTATTATAAAGTTTCGGAAGTTTTGATATTTAAGCACAAGAATAAGCAAGTTTTGAAAGAGAATTCATGGTAGTTTAAAGAGCTTTAAGTTCCATGGCAACGGTTCCACATAAATGAACTTTATTAAAATTTACTTAAAATTTGATTTGCTAAGTTTAAATAATATCTCTATATTATGTAAATTTTTTCAGATATCTAGTTTAATTTTGTAAAACAAATGTTTAAGCAATATTGAAATAGTAGATGTCAAAATGTCTATTGAATAAAGAGTTCTTTAAAAAATCTTCATTGCTTGTTTATCTTTGTTTATATGGATAAACAAGTAGTATGTTTTAATTATTTTTAATTTCAGTAGACGTTTTGACAACATTGCCTATTTTTTTGACTTCAATGGCTATTGTTTTGGCAAAATCTCTATTGTTTTAGAAATTTTTTTAAATGAGTATTAAGGGTATGATTAAAAGGTACATTTTATTTTCTCGGAAACGTTATAGCAGCAAAAGATGAACTTTTATTGTATTAACATAAAACATTAATACCTTTTTCCAAATAAAAACAAAATCTCCCCTACCGGTGCAGATTAAAATTTTCTCCAATTACAAAAAATTCAAAATTTGCATTTATGGTGATATGAAATGATAGGAATGGTAGGAATACCAACCAATTTAAAGTCATGTTGAATATTTTTAGGAGGTTAGGGCGGGGGGAGATATTTTGTGAAATTTCAAATTTTTGTTTATTTTTTTGTAAATAAAAATAATGTCAACAAGTAATTGTTGCAAAAATATATCTCATTGTTCAATTTTTCATATTGGAAAAAGAATTGAAATATTATAACACATAGCAAAATAACCCATAGCACAATTGATTATTAAGAAAACTTTATTGCAATATGACTATTACAGGGAATATGCTGTAAGTTGATTTTCCAAACATTTCTTTAGTTAGTAATTATTAAAACTTCGTATGTAACAAGAGTTCATATCAAGTTAACTTGATATGATCCTAAATTGCACATTATAACATCTAGTGTATTATCTGCCCGCTTACTATATGCTATCTTTCGAACTCGACTTATTCTGACTTTCACTCCATTATCCTTCCTTCTTCTTAAAATCACTTCTTTTTGGTCTGCAAAGCGGGTTATGATGCTCTTTAGTGAGCTGAACTCGACTTCGCAGGCCTTGGTATGTGGCATCTCTATGGCAGTTAGGAAGAAAAGGATAAACCACAATACCAAACATTTCTTCAATTAGTATAGCTTCATGTCTAATTTGTGATTATTTGACTGCTTAATTTATTAAAATAGGTTGTCTCGTGGTAAAATAAATTACCATACGTCTTTTATCTGATGAAGAAAATACTGACCAGCATATAAGATGTCTTCTATATTATAGAAAAATGCTTATAAATTTATAATTTAGTCCAAATTTATAATGAGTTTAATGTTTTTAGTTTTATCTTTAATGAACTCTTCTACTTTTGGTTTGCCATTTAGAAAAAAATTGACTGATAAAGGTAAGAAAGAATTAAAAAAACGCAAAAAACATTTAGGCAAAAATGTTATTTTTGTAAAAGAAGGAAGAAGGAGGAGGATACATTTGATGAAAATCAAAAAAACTTATTAAAAAAGATATTATCTATAAAGATGAAACAACAGTTTTAAAAAGTAGTCAAGAGGAATTTTCTTGATGATCGGAAGAGATTTGAATGTTCAAAAAATGTCGCGCAAATAAAAAATTTTGTAAAACAAAAAGAGAATTAAGAAAAAAAATTATAGATTGAAAGGGTCGATTATGAAGTAAAAAAAATAGGTTTGTGAAAAACTCGAAGAGATAATAAAAGGTTTAGACACTTACGATAATTAAGAGGATGAACAGTATCTCAAGTCTTTTCGAAAATTTAAAAATTCTAATGTTGTTCCTATTCTTATTCAAAAAAGTATTGAAGAAGATTTAACTGAATCATGATTTGGAATAAGTTTAGCTGCACTGAGTGCAAAACTTGCTTCTTGTATAAATAACAATTCGGGAAGCATTGAAGATTATTCACCTTCTAAGTGAAGTATTTTAAGGCAGAAACAATTAAGAATAGTTAAGATTTCCGATGGCTACACGCCATGCCAGATTTATGCCACAGAGATATATTTAACATATGATCTTCTTCAGTCACAACTCAGCAGTTTGTGTCTAAATATAATATCATTGCATTAAGGTAAGCTGATTCATGAAATAGCTTCATTTACAGCACTATTTTATGTTTAGTGGTTTATTAAAGCTCCAATCTATGCAGTAGCACATTCTTTGGATTTAAAGGCTGTTAATTAAATGATACAGTATTCCAAATGTAGTCTTTACCCAACAGAAGCTCTGATCAAGTGACTATAAAAACACAAAAAACACATTTAGGATTTAAATAAAAGATTTGTGGCTGAGTGCCTAGCTAATAAATGTTTACATGTAAATCAATTACATAAATTAACTCTTAAATTAGCACTAACAGTAAAGGAAAAGTGAAAAAAAGAAAAAAAACTTTCTTTATCATCCAGCTAGATGGATGATAATGAAAGTTTTTTTGTACCGAAGTACAAAAGTTTTCATTATCATCCAACTTGTAAAAAAGCTGGTTTTTCAATGTTTTGGTTGAAATGAAATTACATGAGATAAAATGACTGAAAACCAGATTATCAAATTAGTACTTACTTCCAGATTATAAAAGAATTGAAAAAGTCTGTCACTAGTCTTCTTGTTTTAAATTACGGGGCAAAACGTGCTATTAAATTTTGTCAAGACTTTATTATTAAGATTTTTAAAAACAAAAGAAGACGGTAAAGTAAGTTTAATGGTTGTTGCTTTTCATTGTTTAAAATTTAAAACAACAGATAATAAATCTTGAATAAAAACCTTTACAATTTAAAAAATATCTCTATTTAAAGTACATAGTAAAAAATACTAACAAGGTATCTCCTCCCCCCCTCCCTAACATTCCAAATATACACATGGTTTTAAATAGGCAGGCCTACCATTCCCATCATCTTTACCAAAGATTAGATGAAGCTACTAAACTAATTATCGTGGTATTTTTGAAATATTTGTAGATGACTCAGCGCCAATTATACATGGAAAAATTTGAATTTTTTGTATTTTTTGACTGCTGACCAAATTTTCATCTGTACTGGTGGGGGAGTTTTTTTCAATTTGGAAGAAAGCAATAATATTTTATGTTAATAAAAGAAAATATTTATCGTTTGCAGCTATGCCATTTTCAACAAAATGAAATGTGCTTTTTAGTCATACCCCTGATGAGCATAGTATGATTTTTCCAGTGTTTCATTAAAAGCAACTTTCTAAACGTTAATCGTTAGTTAAGGAATGTAAAGAGTTATGCTATTAGTGATTGTTTAGAAAGCAAAATATATTAAACTTAAATGATATTCAAAAAAAGTTGATTTGCTTTTAAACAATGTAGTTTAGTTACTGTTTTTCAAGGTTAATTTTGACTTATGCTTGCACAAATACAATGTGTCAAATGCTTTTTATAAAACAAAAGCATAAGATAATAATTAGGATCAGGTAAAATTTCACCTCAATTTTTCACCTCAAAATCTCACCTCAATTTTGAATAAATAGTAAAGGCTATTTCAAAACCAGTTGACCACAGACTTTTAGTTTTGTCTAGGAAGATCTATAAAAATACGTTAAGTAAATTTTCCGTTAAAAGATGTTTTTATTTATTTTCTTTCTTTATCTATTTTTTTTCCCCCGCAGTCACCTCAGCCAAAGATGATAAATAAATATTTTTTTACATTGGTTTATCGTTTTTATTTTTCGTAAAATCGCAATCATAAAATTAATTAAACGTTCAAATCGTATAAATCAAGTCACGGTCATGGTTTTCATTTAGTACGCTTTTTTGAAATTTATGTTATTAGCTTCTTATTAACAAAGTTCATTCTTCCGTAAGGTATGCTCAAAACTTTGGTAAACTTTTTTAAAACTCATAAACATAAATTTTTATTAAAATAACTTTTTGTCTAATAACAATATTATAAAAAAGTATAGTTTATAAAAAAGTAAACTACACCAGATCGCAATATTTAAAAAATAATAACACCCATTGATTATAGCTAATTTAAACATCATTTCGGAAAAACAAGATTCAGTTATTCTACATACTATTGTCAAAACAGTAGAGAAATGAGAACAAGAGAAATGAGGCGAGAGAGAGAAATGAGACGAGATTTATTTAAAAAACAATGCGCAATATTCATTAGAATCTAAACTCTTGAAAAACAGTTGGTTACAACAAGCACCCCAAACATCAAAAATAACCCCAACCAAAGATAAGTCAATTATAATTTTAATTTAAATAATGAAGGATTTTTATAAAGATGCTAACTTTAATGTACAGCCGGCTTTAACGCAATATTAAATCGAAGTTATGCGTTTGTTTTTAACATTGTATTTATGTTGGGAGATATTGTGCATTTATGTTGGGAGATTTAAGTTTCAGTTCATATATCAAAGCAGCGTGTTATTTAATCAAAACTTAATTGTTTAAAATTTTGAGTCTGAAATTTTTAACTAAAATAAAACTTAAATTTTAACTAAAATTCTTTTACTAACGAGCAAAATATAATGCTTCTAGTTTTAACTCGAAGAAGACCTCTCATTCTGCTTCGAATATCCGAGTTCTTTGTTTATTATATTTAAATAAATAATACTTTGTAATTTTTTTCTTGATTTTTTTTAATTATTGAAACCTTTATTTTTAATTTTGTTATTTAATATATTTGTATAAAGGTTGTAATAAAGAACAAAAAAAGAAATAATAATAAATAATGCAGCTGTTGACACTTATATTAAAGTTTGTATGTTATGTTTTCATGGTGACAACTGTATTGGGTAATCGAGAACTTCGATCAGGAAAATCTAGTATAAAAAAAAAGAACTTCCTTTATGGAGGAATTTCAGCGTATGGACGTAAAGACGATCCTTATTTGAGAGGCGAAGGCAATCGACATTCAGGATTGCTAGCAAGTCATTTTGGAGGATATAATCATGGTCACCAAGGAGGTCACAGTGGTAGGCAGAGAAATGGCAACTATTGATAAAATATATCTTATATTTAAAAAAAATCTATTGCATTTATAAATTATTAATCATAAACTGTTGAAAATATCAAACCTCATAAAAAATATCACTATTTACACTATTTGAAAAATATAGAAATATGGTTTAGTATGTTTGATTATATGAACGACTGATTTTGTTATCTAAAAATTATTTTATGTAGAGGATGTTAACTTATGAAGTGGGTATAATTTTGTAACACATTACTATAAATTATAACTTTATGTGCTCTCTGTAAGATATTGTTTTATTTTGTGGTGATGACTACATGAATCAAAAAATGTATACAGCGTTATCAAACTATTGCGTCATTAAAAAATACTGCATGAATCAACGATAAAACTGACTTACAAAAATTCTATTCAATTTCTGTTTACAATGTTTGTCGTGATACAATAAAATAATTTATTAAAAGTCCTTTACAAATATTTATATACAAAGCGCGAACAGTGTAAACTAGATTTCCGAAAGAAGATCACAAAGATTTTAGCATCGGAACCTTAAAAAAATAAACAAACAAATTTACGAATACCTTGTAAAGTATAAGTTACAATAAAGTCGAATATATACACTGTATATATTCTACTTTATTGTATAGAATATATACACTGTATATATATCTATATATATATATACTGTGCTGGCAAAAAGTCTTGCAACAAGGCACAATTTTACACAAATCAATGTTTCCACGCCAGTAGACTCAGTGTTATTATCTTATATTTTTATCTTTAGGTATAAATATAATTATATGACAATTTTGTAGCTTAAACAGTTAATTAAGTGAAAATCATGGCTAAGATTCGGCAGCTTAGTAAAGAAGAAAAAGCATGCATTCAACGTCTTGCTAAAAGTGGTATGTCTCATGCAGACATTGCAACAATTTACATGGTTGAACGCACTAAAATTTGGCGTGTTGTAAAGCAGGTTATATCCCTGTCTCCTAAAAAGAGGTCTGGACGTCCTAGAGTCACTTCACAGCGTACTGACCTCAGGATGGTAACAATGGTCAAGATGAATCCTTCAATAACCTCTGGTGACCTACAGAACACCATACCAACACTTTCTAATGTCTCAAAGCGCACAATCCGTCACAGACTTTCTGCGGAATTAAACTTACCTGCACAAAGGCCATTTAAGAAGGAATTAAACTTACCTGCACGAAGGCCATTAGTAACTGAAAAGATGAGAAAAAAGCGCATTGAGTTCTGCAAGAAGCATCAAGATTGGACAGAATAGCAGTGGACACAGGTGATGTTCAGTGATGAGTCCATGTTTCGTCAGTTCTCTGATGTTAAGCTTTTTGTTCGTCGACCTACTAGTTCTAATCCTACCAATCCTAAATACACATGCAAAACTGTGAAGCATTCACCTTCTGTAATGGTGTGGGGTTGTTTTTCTGCTCATGGCCTCGGAGATTTATACTTTTTGCCCAAAGGAGAAACTATGAATGCAAAAAAGTACCTCAACGTTTTGGATGAATCTAATCAATTTCATGATTATTCATCAGTGCACAATTTTTCAACATGATTCAGCACCATGCCACACTGCCAAGTCTGTGAAGCAGTGGCTTGGATCAAAAAACATACAGTTGCTTGATTGGCCTGGAAATTCTCCAGATCTCAACCCAATTGAAAATCTTCGGATGTTAATCAAGAAGCTTGTGTCTGCTAAGAACTGCAATTCATTAGATGGTTTAGAAAATGCTATTCGTCATGTATGGTGTACAGAAATTACATCACGACTATGTGAAAATCTTGCCAAATCCATGCCTAAACAATTAGTGCTGTGTTAAAAAACAAAGGATATCCTACTAAATATTAATAGTACATCTGTTTAAAATGATTATACAATGTAATAAAAATAATTTAACTTGTTTTTAGTGAAAATATAATATTTTTGGAAGCATTATTGTTTTTGGAAGTAATTATGAAAAGTAATTATGATGTTGCAAGACTTTTTGCATTTGTGTACACATTGCAAACATTGATTAGTGTAAAATTGTGCCTTGTTGCAAGACTTTTTGCCAGCACTGTATATATATTAAATTTTCTACATAAGCAAAACTGTAAACAATATAAACTAGTAAGGAGGTTGTAAACGACATAACTACAAAACTTCAGAGAAAGATAATAATAAAACTAATAAAATTAAATAGTAGATAAAATAATGAGTGGTACTATAGAATGTTATCGCGGGAAAATTTTTGTTTTTGTTTTTAAAAAGACAAAAAGAATCTAATCGATCAAAATCAAAATTTGGCACCTATGGAATAAACTTGTTTATTCCATAGGTACGGAGCATGACAGGCTAGACAAAATTGAATAAAATTTGGGTATTGCGGTTTATCCTCCTCCGGCTAATTGCCATATAGAGGCCACATACCCGGGCCAGCGAAGACAAGTTCAGCTCACCAATGAGCGTCATTACTAGCATCACTGACCAAGAGTAAGTGAATTTAAGAAGAACGAAGTATGTTAGAGTGAAAGTCAGAAGAAGTAGAGTTAGAAAGATAGCATAGAGTAAGCGGGACAGATATTGCACGAGGTGTTAGAATGTGCAAATAATAATAAATGTATAAATGTTTTTATACATATATTATTAAACTATTACTTATATATATATATATATATATATATATATATATATATATATATAATATAGTATATATTTTTTTTTTTTTTTTTTTTTTTTTTTTTTTTTTTTTTTTTTTGCTATTCACCTCCTCAAGGCCAAGAAGGCCACTACAGATGAGGAGGCTACTTAATAGTGGTTATAACCCTCTCTCAACTCTATAACTCCGAAACACGAACCTCGACGAACAAGGCCGCTGCGCGGAGAAACAAGTTGAGCGCGGTACTACCAGGGACGTGGTGGGGATCGAACTCGGAACCTCTCGCTTATGAAGCGAGTGCTTTACCACAACACCACTACCGCATATAACATATAATATATATATATATATATATGTATATATATATATATATATATATATATAAACTATATTATATATATATATGTTATATATATGTAACTATGTTATATATATATAAACTATTATGTAACTATGTTATATATATATAAACTATTATTATATATACATATATTATTAAAATTGAATAAAATTTGTTTGATAAAAAGGCACGTTAAAAGTTTTTATTAAGAATGATCTGGGTTTTGAACTAAAATGATCTTTAAAGACAAGGATACAATTTTCAAAACTTTGAGTTCAAATATATTTAAAATTTTTATTTCATTAAAATAAGGTTTACAATGAGAAAACGATCAGCAAAGTTAATTATGCGAATTGCTCGTTTCTGACAGCGATAAAGACGATGTAAATTTTTTTTTCAGTAATTCCTCATGCAATATTACCAAAGTTTATGTAGCATTGAATGTATGAGAAATAAAGTTGTCTTAAGTTTTTCTTATTGAGATAAGTTCAAGCTTTGTATAAAACTTCCATGTTTTTAGAAACTTTAGTGCATACATAGTTAATATGCTAATTCCAAGTAAGTTACTGTAATTCCAAGTAATCTATCATAATAATTTAATTCCTCATGAATTAATAAAAAATAAAGATAAATAACCTAAGAATTTAATAACGGAGTCTCTTTTTATCTCAATTTCATCAATAAAGATTTTATGCAAGTTTGAGGGTAAAAAGTTGTTTTTCCTAAGCAAATGAAAAAGGGTCCATTCAGTTTTATTAGTAATTAATATTTACTGTATTTAAACCAGTAGAATAAATGTTTAAGTTCTTTATTTGCGGTGGCAAAAAGTTTGCTAAAATCACTCTTAGAGGTTAATAAGTTAGTATCATCAGCAAACATGATGCTCATCAGATTAGTCGCTTTATTTAGATCGTTTATATAGATTAAAAAAAGGAGGATTCCGAGGATTGAACCTTGTGGAGCTCCACAGGTTATATTTAAACAATTATTGTGATAATTTTCATTACCAGCAACAAATTATTTTCGATTTGTTAAGTAACTTCTGAACCACCTTAACACTTGGTTATTTACTCCTTAGTACTTCAGTTTTTCGAGTAACATGTGATGGTCAATCGTATCGAAGGCTTTTAATGTTTTTTTGATATTTTCAACTTTTAATGTTCGTTTTGCTGCAATTAATACTATTATTAGCATTAACAATTAATATTACTATTAGCTGTGAACAATTAATATTACTATAAGCATTAACAATTTATTTATTAGCTTTTATTTGAAAGGTTTTTGCTTAAGATTAGTACATGTACTATTTGTAGACTTTTGTGAATGTAACAAATATTTCAGAATATATGAATTGATTGATTGATTTGATTGATTTGATAGGTCAATAACTAAGAATACCTAAAATTTGATTGTTCAAAAGATTTTGAAATTGCATTTACATATTGGATAATTGCATGCTCTGTTGAGTTATCCTTTTTAGAACCTAAGATCGTACTAATTATATATATATATATATATATATATATATATATATATATATATATATATATATATATATATATATATATATATATATATATATATATATATATATATATATTGTTTTTATTCTCTTTATCTTTATCTGCTATGGGAAATCTTGATCCCATCATGTGCTTGTAAATATATATATATTGCTTTTCTTATATTAGTACTGTTATTATTGTTGTTATTGTTGATATTTTCAGTTGTTATTGTTATTAGAATAATAACAATGATATCATTGTTTTAGTTTAATACCAGTATTATTGTTACTTTTACTGTTATTAACATTGCTATTATGATTAATGTTGTTATTAGAAGTATACAATATTTATCATCAATTATTTTTTTGGTGTTTTAATATAATATTATGACTAGACAAGTTTATATATAATAATGTGTTTTTTTTTTCTTCTAACTTATTTATGACCTATGTTTCCAAAAAAGCTTATTAAGTAAATATATATATCTTCCACTCGAAATTTAAGAACCTAATTTTAGTATTTGCTATAATATAAATAAAATGTGATTGCAACTTAACTGGGCTATTAGTAGCAGCCTGGTTTACCACCAAAAAATTATATTGTTGATATAATTTAGGTGATATTATTTATATGTTATATAAATAATATCACCCACCCAAAACACCCAGGACAAAAAGTATAAAGTATAAGTAGCGTGGAAGGCGTTCAATGATTCATATGGGTCTGGTAGAGTAACTTTTCACACTCTCAACTCTTTTGTATAGCCAGATCAACTTAAAGTATAATTAGCAGCAATGTCTTTAATGACAATCATGCTTCCAAATCAAGTCATACTGAACTGTTTGTTTGTTTATCCATTCCAATTCGGAAAGTACCCAACTACCCAGACTGATTTAGTAGAGAAAAATGTTTTTACGTTGTAAAGTTTTGTCTATTTTTATTCATATGTTTAATTATATTCATAGTACTTTTACTTTGTAATTTGTAATCAAATGTTTTTTTTCGTTTTTTTTCGGGTTTTTTTTTTTTTTTTTGTTTTTAATTAATTTATTGTTGGTATACCTTGGATTTTTGAATTATTATATTTCTAACCATCGTATTAACCATAAAATTTTTTTACCTAACCACAA
This sequence comes from Hydra vulgaris, assembly GCF_038396675.1. Taxonomy (NCBI): domain Eukaryota; kingdom Metazoa; phylum Cnidaria; class Hydrozoa; order Anthoathecata; family Hydridae; genus Hydra; species Hydra vulgaris. The sequence goes on from NC_088924.1 coordinate 10,126,551, forward strand.
AACTTTTTTTTTTTTTACCAAATTAGGCTTTGACTTGGCTAGCTTTGACTTAAATTAATGGCCAACATTGTATGCTATATTTTGGGGGAACATAGGCCCATTCCAAAAAAGCCGAGATCTATTACAAAAGAGATAATAAAACCAAAAAAATCATTTTTTTGAGAGTCATAGACATTTAGTTTTACCTCTCGAATACAATTATTAATAAAGAAGTTATATGCAAAACCGCTAGGTGCTAATTTTTATTTAAGTATAACTTTATTATATTTCCAGCCCCGTCTTTACCTATTATCCAGCCTAGGAAGCCACTGCAGTGCCAAGGCGTTTGAAGAGGCCAGCCAGTAAGAAATCAAATTTTTTGATTAATTATAAAAAAACTTTTTTCCAATAAGTTATGAAAGTTAAAAAAAAAAGTCAAAATTTACCTTTTATAATTCTATTTTTAAATCTTGAATAAATAAAATAAAAACTAAAAAAAAAAAAGTAATTTTCTCGCACACACGATGAAGGAAGAAATCTTGTTTGCTGCATTGTTTTATACCAAGGTAAACTTTTGCAATAAGCGTGTAAATTTTGTTACTATGCCTTTTAAGAAGTTTGCGTTTATAAAATAAATATAGGACTAAAATTACTATTAACAATAAAAAAACAGTAAAAAAAAAGCAAAAGGAAAAACCAGACTGCGGAATACAAAATAAGAAAACAATTCTTTTCTTTAAAATTATTTTTTTAAAGTAAAGTGATTCAATAACTATTTAATCAAATATGTAAAAATATAAGTGAAAAATCATTCGAACTTTTAGAATAAAAAAATAAGTCAGAAGTGATCAGTTAATAATATGGGTGAGCCTGGCAAGAGAAGGTCTGATGTCAATAAAAAAAGAGTCAAATTTAAAAAGAAATTGCAAGCCTTAATGTTGTTGCATCCATGCCAACAAAAAAGATATTTTTGTTACAACATATGACAATGCTGTAACAAAAATGTTGTCACAACATTTTTCGCAAAAAAAAAAAAAAAAATCAATCTGGCGACTTATCACAAGAAGCGGTGAATTCTCGCACATGCTATCTTCCGGATTTATTGATTGGTAATAAAGATCTCAATAAAGAGCCTGCAATCTTGGACTCCATTAGTATGCGTAGTGAAATATTAGCTCAAAATATTGAAGTACTTTCTACTGACCCTGCTGACTAGACACAAAAAAATAATGGTCTGATTGAGTTTATTGCGACAAATCAGCCAAATAGAGACGTCAACGCCACTGATTTTTCAAGGCCTAAAACCTGTGACTATGCTGGAACTTTGCAACGCGTCTTAAAAGAGTTATTTTTTGGAAAACTTGTAAATGTAAAATAGAAAGAACGCTATTGGCTGGTATATTTTTCTAAAAGTGGTATTGTTTACTGGAAATCTTACTTTTTTTTCAGGAAAACTAAGAGTTCTTTAGCGAGTGAAGATGGATTTTCAAATGGAAAGTTGTTCATAAGGCAATCAGTAAGCATAAATAACCTGCTGAACATATAATAATTCAGTCTCTATCTGTGTCTTAGTTGCTGCAAAACCAACCAGATTCAAAGAATGGCCGGCGCATGAAACATATTCAGCTAGTGGATTTAACTCCTTGATACGGGTTTGCAAACCAGTGTAGACCTAAGACATATTGGAGGCATTATCAACTGCCCACGGCAACCAGTGATGTTAATGTCGTGCATCTCTAAGAGGTCATCGGGCAGTAAATATGCTTTATCTCGTCTTTTTGACAAGATAAAGCATGTTTGCTGCCCGATGACCTTTCATTGAAATGAATGATAAAAAACACCCACTTTCACGTCAGACACTACAATAAAAATGATTTATCATTTTTAAGTTCATTAACTATAGAAAAGAAACTTGACAATCTATATTGGTTCTGTCAGGATGTCCCGAGCTTCTAGCAGGTTTATACGCAGCTTTTGTAATGAACAAAACAATACTATTTTTGAATGATTAGGCCCTTAGCAACGCACAGTTGATTAACTAACAACATTGCTATTGAATGTTTCTAGCAATGTAATGGTGTTGTTGACGCTCTGTTTGCTTCGCATATGCGAATTTAGATGTTTAGAATATATACCGAGTTGCTCTTTGTATACGAAGAGCACTGCACGCAAAAACGCTAGGTCAAATCTGCCAGACACAACTATAAAATAATCACACGTTTACTGGAAACTGGTTTACTAAAACACTGTTTGGTTCGGCTCCAATTAAGGCGAGTTTGAAGCTGTAAAGTAGTTAAGTTGTTCAACACCACTTTTGATAATATTTAATAGTTAAGAGAAACATTTCAAGCTGAAGAAAAGTCGAGAAATATTTTCTTATTTTTATAATTCTCAGAATCTTATAGTAAACCGAATGAAGGAAAAATTAGATCTAAAATAGATTTAATTATTTCTTCATTATACGTCTTCATTTTACAAATCTACAACACATTTCTCCCTAGCGGAGAAATACTTCGTAGATTTTAGCGCTACCGTAGAGGTACTCTGAAGCGCGCTAATTTTTGTGTTCAAAAAGAATCTCTCATAAAGCTATTGAATGGAATTTATAAGACAGTCTTTCTTAGAATCAGTATGGTTTTTGCTACGCATTTTTAACGCAATTCCTGATTCGATTGCTAAAGATGAGTGGTCTAATCAAGAAAGCGCTTAGATCTACGACAAATCTCGATCGACTCACCAATCCTCAAGCTACTTTTATTGACTATGATCTCCCAAAAACTCTGTTACAAAAAAGTCATTACAAATTTTGCTATAAGTAAAGCAAGTTGTTTAATAGTTACTGCGTTATAAACTTCAATTAATCCCATTATTCAAGTGTTTATTAATTGTGCTTCTTTTTTATACGTATACTAAAGTCAGTTTGTGTATAATTATAAAACAAAGTTTTCAAGGTCAATAACTGTCCTAATATAGAAATCAATTTTTCAGATGTTCTGGTTAATGATGGTTTAGTTCAATTAAAAATCCTAATTTTTGCGCTTGGATTGGTCATTAAATCGCTTTTCATATGTATTGGATCTGAAAGACTTGTCCTTTGAGTACTTTAAATGCAAAAACAAAAAATTTTTGATATGCAAATTTTGACTTTATTTATGCTTTTAGCTTACCATATATTATATAATATTTATTTTCATATATTTATATTACTAATTATTGCATTATATTTTTTTATTTTAATAAAAGTGAAGTTTGGTAACTAAAAAGATTAAAAATTTTCTGATATTACGCGGGTCAGCGGCCTCTACTCCTATTACTCCCAAAAGTTATAATTCAATATGGCGTAGCTAGATCCACGAAAAATTGCGGATCTAAATCCAATAATATTTCTATAATCAAATATCTTTCCCAGATTAAATTTATGTTTATGGTGAAAATAAAAAGTTTTATAGCTGTCTATGGTGGTCTTTGTTAATATGTCTTCGGGTAAGAGCTTCTCATTAATCAAAGGAAAACCTTTCAGAGTACGGACTACCGGTATATGTTGAAATACTAGTTCTAATTTTTACTCTTTGATTTCTAAGATTCTTTGGCCAACGATATCTTTGAGATGTAAATCTATCTAAAAGGGATGTTTGTAAGAAAGGTTAGAATGTTTTCAATCATTTGAAATTAAGAAGGGAATCCTTAGTATGATTAATTTGTTCAACGAACATGTTAAACTAAACAGTTTTAACTGTTTACAATACAACAACTTTTAAAAGACTTTAACCTGGAGTGATTTTTTTTTCCAAATGTCGTGAAAATAGTTTTCTTGTGCTGAAGTAAATTGCATCAATTGCTAATGTTATATTTTGCATACAGAATCTAGACTAATATTTGTGTATTATCCCAGTATAGCTATTATTGGTAGAAAAATATTAATACTGCTGGTTTTTATTAGTAATAGATAGTTTGCACAATTTTTAGTGATTTGCATATATCAATTGGAATGCATATATAGATTGCACAAATATATGTAAACAAAATTACTTAACAATATAAAAAAGTAGTAAGTACATTAGGTAAGTATAAGTTGGTATAATAAGATTGAGGACTTTCTAGTGTAGTGTTTAGTATCCATTAAAAATAATGTTATTAAAACCATTAAAATCAAAAATAATAAGCATACAAATGTAAAGAACCCGATTTGAATTTTATCTGAAATCAAACAGTACAGCTCCAGAATACAGGCTGTAAAAACAGCAATAAAAGAACTTAATTGATTAGGGTTTTAAGTTACTTAAAGTACTCCTAAATTGTTCATGAAACTAAAGTCTATTATTAATTTTGCGCGCACTATATAAAGTTTTTTTTAAGATTGATAAACAAATCATCAGTTGAATGAAAATCAGTTATTTTTTCAACCAATCTTACTTAGTTTACAAAGAGACAAAATCTTTATCAAAGTTTTATGAAACTTTAGTTCAAGAAAGCTTGAAAATGATAATGAGTTACCTCAAGCAAATGGATTAAAAACGACTTATGCAGTACTTCTAGACTACAAGTACAAAAAACTAATTACTGTGACTTAAACTAAATCTTGCTTTAAATAATACTTTTCTATAACAGATTTATTTTGGGTTGGTTATGATTGATTGTCATATATCATTGTAGTTATGCTTATTCATTTCTTTGTAACATGCTATAACATGCACAAATGCAATTAACATAACTAATTTCTTGAAGATAACATGCAAAATGTTTGAAAATCATGCGGGTGTATGTGTGAAATATATGTGAATAAATATGAATATTTCTAATAGTTGTAATGCTAGCCTAAGTATGTTTGCTACTTTGACTTGGTTTACTTTTTGTTAATTTTAGCATTTTAAAATATAGATCTTAAAAGGAATATTTAAATGTTAAATATTCCTTATAAGAATTTAAATGTTAAATATTCCTTGTAAGAAAATTCTGACTTTCAAATGAAAGTCAGAATTTTCTTTATATATTTTTCTTACTTTTTTTTTTAATAATAAGTCTCGAGTATATTAATAAATACTTTTTTAAAGCTTTTCATACCCTCTGAATTCTCAATGCTTCAAATTAAGTTAATAATTTACTTAACTTTATTTTTCTTATTCTTATTAGCAACTTATTTGTGATTCTTAACAATTATTTAGGATCAGATGATGGTCCTGTAAAATGGTCTTTCTCTCAAGTCAAGGGAACAAGTGAGGAAGAAATAACAGAAGGTTTGTTTATAAGCAAATTTTTTGTGTATGTTTTTATAAATATTTGTATACGTTAAAATGTTTGCATGTAAACTGCAAGAGTATTTAAAACTATTAATATTTCCTGTTAACCTTGACATTTTAACTTTCAAACTAAGGTAAATTTTTAAGAGCAACAAAAATATATGTGTGTTTGCCAAATTTGCGTAATTGCCAAATTTGCGTAATTGCCAAATTTGTAAAATCTGTAGCTTTTTTGCTGGTTCTTCTTTGCAGTCAGTCAATAAATGTACAATCCGCTGTTGTTCTCCCTGATGGTCAGTCAAAGTATGTACATCAAAACAAAAAAGCTGCAGATTATGCGAATTCAGCAATTACGTGAATTTGATGCAACATATATATCAGGCTGTTATAGGAATTGCATATGGTTGAATGCCTTGTTTACCCACGCATGAAAAACTTTTCTAAAGATAATTTGACCATGGCTTTTTCATATTTCGAAATATTAGGCATTTCTAAAATTTGCAGAACAAAATTAAGCCAAACTAAACATTAAATAAAAAGCAGAACAATTAATTAAAGAAAAAATAAAAAGAATTCTATAGAATTTCTATAGACAATAGAAATAAAACTTATGATAAAACTTAGGAAATTATTTTAAACAAAGTTTAAGTTGGAATAAATAACTTTGAAACTTTGATTTTTTTAACATTTTTATATTACGCTAAACTCTTTTAAATAAATTAACGAATTACTTTTAAAAGTTTATTTTTTATCAAAATGTTTATTTAAATTATCAGAGAATATTATATATACGATATTAATAATAAATATCTTTGCTATTTTAAAATGACTTTTATTTTAATGTTTTTAAATATTATGCAAAATGCTTTTTATAACAAATTTCTTCAAATAATTGTTTTATAATAAACACATTTTAATTATCAAAGAGTGTTTTATAAAATTTTATTTATTTATGTAATTATATATTTTTTCCCAACAAAATAAATACTAGTTAAATAATAATTTATTGAATAAATAGCAACATTTCTGCAATAAATTAACATACAAAATTAAACATTTTTTTAGATAACAAATAAAAATCTTAATATATAAATATTTTATTCAGCTATTTAAAATCTTTTGGGGTGCATATGATGTGGTTTTAGTGGTATATATGAAGTGTTCCTCAAAATGTAAGTTAGCAGTGATGCAATCATGCTAAGAGCGAATTATTATAACAAACTTCAAAAAATGAGGTTATAATTCTATATCTATAAACAGTTCAGAAGTTATAGCCAATTTAGTCAATTTGGATTTTGGAGTGCATGCTATCATGGACAAGAAAGGCATGCGATTGCACTCCAATCTTGACCAAAAAAAAGTTCAAAAAGGGCTAAACTATAAAAAAAAATTAAGAAATCTTAAAGAAATAGTAATTTAAAAAAATTAAAAACCTACAGCTCTAAAAAAAAAACAACTATTATAAATCTGAAAAACTAATACTCTAATTGAAAAGTATCTTTAATTATGTTTTTTAATTACGTTAAGGTTTAATAATTGGTTGCATTGGTTTGATGAGGTTCTAACTGATTTTTTTTTATATTAGGAGAATAGCAAATAAATCTTTTTTATTTTTATTATTAATGTCTAAATAAAAATATTTACATGATTATTTTTTATTTATTTATATAATTCTATATATCAATAATAAAAAGAAAATAATAAACAAATAAAGAAAACAATAAGCAAATAAAAGAATAAATAATTTTTATAAAAAAAAAATTAAAAGATTTTTTTGAAATTCCCCTAATATCAAAAATTTCAGTTTATAACCTTTTCAAATAATGCGACGAACTATAAAACTTTTATCTTTTCTAATGTTTTTTAATATTAGGCAAACTCTTTTAAATAATAATAAAAAAATTACATCTAATTAACATTTAATAAAAAACTATTTAAATTATCAAAAAGTATTCTAAAAAAAGTTTTTGAACACATTCATTTTCGTTCTTTTTTATGAAATTAAAAATACAATTTTTTTTAAAAAAGTTACATTTATCATTAAAAAAAAATACTTTTGAAATAAATAAAAGTTTCATTTGATATTCTATGATGATTTATTTAAAAGCGTTTAGCTTAACGTAAACAAATTTTATTAGAAAGTTTACATAGAATAACAAAAAAAGATAACTTTGTTGTGTTTTCGAATATTAAATTTATGATTCATCAAAAAGTTTAATAAAACTATTATTTTTGTTGGTGTTTATAAAATTAATTGTACAAATTGTTTTAACATTTACATTCATCGTAAAAAATACAATATAATATCTTTCAATAGTTTCAATAAAATGTCTTTTATTATACAATACAATCTTTACATACATACAATCTTTAAAAGGAATTTCTACATACATACAATCTTTAATTACGTACAATCTTTAAAAGGAATTTCTCGCTTTAATACCTTATACTTTATTTAACGCGTTTTTGAAATGTTTTCAAAAATCTTAAAAGTTGTGGTCAAGTTGTTGCAAAAAAATAATAAATGCATTGCCTAAAGTGCGATCACACGCCTTTCCTATCCATGACTGGAGTGCATGGCAAAAAGTCAACTTCAACATTGTAGCAAAAGAGCATATGTATATATCTCTGTTTAAAATTAAATGCCATGAAAAAGCGCTGGGGGAATGGTCATTTTTTAATTAGTGAGCGTGTTTTGAAAGTTCATATTTTTTGTCTATTTAAATTAAAATAAAAATAGCGAAATGAATGCTTTAAATAAATACCAGATAAAATTATTAAAAAAATTCTGGCAATACGATGGTTTTATTTAAATAATTTTAAAAAAAACTGCAAAAAAAATAAATAATAATAAAAACATTAAATATAAAACAAAATATTAAACAAGATAATCAAAATAAAAACAAAAAAGACAAATGTTTTATTTAAATTTTAAATATTTTTAAAAAACCAGGAAAAATAAATGTTTTGTTTAAGTTCTAGATTAAAGTAATTTAAAAAAAACAGCAACAAAAAAAAATTATTTAAAATCTAAATAAAATAACAACAATAAGTATGGCAAATGGAATTGCAATATACTTAATTCGAGCCTTGTATATATAAGGGATTTACTGGAATTCTGAACGGAATTTGCAACTTTCAGATCATTCCGGTTCAGAATATTATTTCAGGCCAGAATTAAAAAAAAGAAGGTTTGAAATTTTATAAAAATTTCAAATATGTTTAAAAAAATTTATGAAAACACAAATTAAAAAAGTTTATTTAAAAAAACCATGAAAATATGTACTTTTTTATTTTTTGTTAAAAAGTGATTGTTTTTAAGCCACAAAATTTAAACTAGTAATTATTATATAAAATGATTATTGTTTTTGGATGTTGTATAAAATTTCACTTCTTTTGAGACCCAACATAATATGTTTTTAAAGAACTTTTTTTTTCAAAATATTAAGGACCTGTCTGATGTTTAAGGGTCTTGAATGGCCCCTAAAAATTTTTTTTTATTTAAATTTTTTAAATGTAGTATTAATTTATTACATAGAACACATTTAGGGGGTGCAATCTGACATTTTCAAAAAATGTTGTTTTTAGAACCACCCTAATATATGTGTGTATACACACACACACACATATATATATATATATATATATATATATATATATATATATATATATATATATATATATATATATATATATATATATATATATATATATATATATATATATATATATATATAAATTAGTAAAAAACACTTATCTAACTTTTTTCTTCAACTTTAAGTTTCACCATTGCTGGATCATCAGGAAGAGTTACTAAATCTAAAAAAAAATATTTTACAGGAAGTTATAAATTATTATAACTAAAAATAAAAATAAAAAATTTTTTTAACTACTATTTTTTTGGTTAATGGGAAGTTACAGAAAGTAATTATTGAATAAATTTCTTTGGAATGGGGATAATTTAATTTGGTCATTTGTTTTTAAAATTTTTTAAGAGGTATTTATTTTCATGCCTACATTTAGAAATTAATTCAGATTTTTTATTTAATAAATTTTTCTGATTTAAATGAGAAATTATTTCAAAATTATTTCACTTGTAAATTACATTTTTCCAAAGGCATTTTCCATTTAGAGGGCAATCTATTTTTTATAGCTTTCTATTCACTCACTGACGAGTCCACATTTTTTTTTGTGGAGGCCAAAACTTCACAGCGCTTTTTGAAGCAATTCTTTTGATCGTACAGCCCTGAAATTTTACAAATAATCTTTGTAAAATTTCAGGGCTGTAATCAGCCGACTAACAATAGCTATATTTGTTACATTTGATTCAATAAGTCTTTTAGATTTAGTAAAATGAATTAATTTGTTTTTTAAGAGAGCGATAAATTTGTAATGGCAAGTTAGCGTAACGGTCTTCAGAAATTCAAACAAATAAAAGTCCAGGTGTGTTTACATTTTGAAAATAAATGTAAATGCTCCTTTATGTTTACATTTGGTTATATACATTGAAAGAAATGAAAATCATGAAAATTTAGTGATTTAAAGTTAGTTAACAAAGGATTAGTGCAATAAACATTAAGTATTGAAAGAAAAGAAGAAAATAAAGTCATACATTTAAAGGAGGTGTTTAAAAAGTGTGAATGAAGTGGAATTAAGTGAATTAAGTGGAATATTAAGGAAGAAATCAAAGAAAGAAAAAATATAAATTAGAAAACAGTGAATAAATAGTGATAAATAGTGAATAAAAGGTAGGAACAGAAGAAGTTGAATTAAACAGAAAAACGTAAGAACAGACATCAACGATTTGGTGAGTTTAATTTTGATTTAATTAAATTTTTATTAAAATGAAAGAAACGGCGCTTCATTGAGAACGACGTCTTGTAAAGGCTAGTCAAAAATATCATTTGAAGCGCAAAAATGAAACTGAGGGAGATAAAGAAGCGAGGCGTGCAAAGCAAAGAGTTTTAAACAAAAATGAGGGCGAAGAAGCTCGATCTTCTCGACTTAGTCGAAAAGCCAAGTCGCAGCGTGATTCTCGTGAGGCTGAAACCAAAGCTCAAAGGATTCGTCACCTTAAAGAGCAAAATATTCGAACAAAAAAGACTCATGTGGCTGAAACCAATGCTCAAAGGATTCGTCGCCTCGCAGAGCAAAATGTTCGAACAAAAAAAACTTGTGCGGCTGAAACCAAAGAACAGTGGATTCGTCGCCTCGCAAAACAAAATATTCGAAATAAAAAACGTCGTGCGGCTGAAACCAAAAATAAACAGATTTGCCGCTGAGAACAAGGTGCACAAAGACGCGCTCTTGCCAAACGCAATTAAACTGAGCAAGAACGTCTGGAACGCTTAGCTCGATTGCAAGTTTCAAATGCTCAATGAGCTGCAAGTGCAGAAGAATTTTATCGCACTATTAATAATTTTTTATAGCTTTCTATTCACTCACTGACGAGTCCGAATTTTTTGATTTTTTGATTTTTTTTTTGTGGAGGCCAAAACTTTACAGCGCTTTTTAAAGCAATTCTTTTGATCGTACATCCCTGAAATTTTACAAATAATCTTTTGCCGACTAACAATAGCTATATTTGTTACATTTGATTCAATAAGTATTTTAGATTTAGGATGCCCCACCTCCCCGTTGGTTAGATCTAGAACTCCGAAAAAAATATCGGAAACCGAGAGGGCATCAAAAAGTATCAATATAAATTTAATTAAAAATTTTACAAATATTCCACTTGTTAATTTCAGACAAATAAAAATGCGTCCAAAAAAGAACAAATGCATCAACCGAGAAGAAGACCCAACCAACATTTAAATTAATTTAAAAAAATATGCTCCAAATTTTTTGTTAATTTTTATATACAGAATTCAAAATAAATTTTTATTGAATATTAATCATAATCAATAAGTGTAATAATTCAATTTTATCAAGACTAAAAAGTAGAAAATAAAATTAAAAAAACTTTTTAAAAATAGCTTTCTATTCAATCGACTAAAAAGTAGAAAATAACTTTTTTCTGTTTCTGGTACTTGTGGAAATCATGTACTTAGTAATAATCACTTTTGTAAAGCCAATACTGGAAGACATTGAAGGCAATTCATGTACATATGTAAACAAACAAACTCATCGAAGTAAAGGAATAGAAAGTTTGGCGCCTTTTAAGTCAGATGCTTTCAAAATCAAATTCGTTTTAAATGTACATAAAGCTAAAGGCGCCAAACTTTCTATTCCTTTACTTCGATGAGTTTGTTTGTTTACATACGTACATGAATTGCCTTCAATGTCTTCCGGTATTGGCTTTACAAAAGTGATTATTACTAAGTACATGATTTCCACGAGTACCAGAAACAGAAAAAAGTTATTTTCTACTTTTTAGTCGATTGAATAGAAAGCTATTTTTAAAAAGTTTTATTTATTTATTTTTTGTTTACAATTACAATAATCAGTGTTTTTTTCTACATTTTATTTATATACATTTGTAAATGAATATAATTGGAAACTTTTAATAAACAAAATATAAAATCAAAAACATAAACGAAACTAATTGTTTTAAATATCAAATGTGAGAGAATTGATATTCAAAACAATAAGTTTTAAATATCAGAGAAGTATTATAACTAGAGATTGCAGGATTGCAATCCCTAGTTATTATACTAACCAGTAGCAGGTCTAGTGGCAAAGAAAAATTGATTAATGTATTCACTTAAAGGAGTTTTTGACGTCAAAAATTTCTTTTTATTTGCAAAAATTTCTTTTTATTTTCATATTTATCAACATTAACTTTTTTGACTGCAGTTTTTTAAATTACCACATCACTAGTTAAGTTACCACAAAACTACTTGAATAATTAAGTTTAGAAAAATTTAGAAATGTTATTATGTAATGTTATCAAATGTTTTTTATATTCTTAGATTCCTGTTTTTTAAAATATAAAAATATTTGTTTATTTTCTCGTCATTTGATACAATCATGTTTTGTCTATAGCTTTATGAATAAAAAAGATTATTTCTTAAATCTAAAAAAATTATTAAAGCACTTAAAAGTACCACCTTTTTTTTACTTTGATTTTTCATTATTCCTGTTTTTTTAGTAAAAAATTTAAGTCAATTTGACCATAATTTTTTTCTTTTTCTGTTTAAGAAAAGACCACCTTCCAATTCTTTGTAATAACTCTAACTAAACTATGCAGGATGAACTCTAAAAAAAATAAAAAAATCAAGCTACATCAGCATTTTTGTAATTTAACTCGCTCCCATAAAATTGTGACAAAGATCAAAATTACGGGTGTTAAGTTTATTTTTATATGTTTTAAGTTGTCTTATTGGATTCCTTGCCTCAAAGTATCTAAGTGTACAGATTTTCAGCTTTCCATTGCACACAGAACAGAAAAAATGACCAAAACCATTTTTTAGATAGGCAGATTTTTGCTGGTTCAAGGTAAAGTTTGAATAGTTATATTTTTGAAACCATTTGAAATTAGATGATAAAGTTTTAGGAATATTCATAATTTATTAAAATCTTTGAGTGGTGTAAAAATCAGCAAACATTTTTGCAAATAATAATAATTTTTTATTTTTAAAAAGTCAGCAAGTAATAAACTAAAAACTTAAAACATCTTAAGAAAAAAAAGAGCAAATTTATTAGTAAATGATAGTAAATTTTTTTATATACATGCTTTAATGAACGTCTGCATCTGTGAAGTAACAGAATCAAAATTTAGAAATCTAACAACTAAACTTTTAATTGTCAAGCTAAGTTTTTTTTAATGTAACATTGCTATATTTCCGATACATGAACTAATGTAATTTATAAAACTAACATTGTCTAAATAAATATTCACATGCTTGCCAGATTATTTTGCTTAGATTACATTTTATTTTTTTACATTTTGTTTATTTACATTGTATTAAAACAATAGGCAAGTTTTTCTTCTGTAGCTTGATATTTTGATTGTTTCAATATTTTGATTAAAAAATTAGTTTTATAAAAATTAAAAACTTTTTTTGATTTTATCTATATAACTTGATTTTTTTTATACTGCTGATAAAAAGTACTTTTCACACCTATACAACACTATATAATTATATATATACAGGCCTCAACTGGAGTAAATGAGTGCAAGAGTGGAGAAAAGCTCTTCTAAAATGAACATGGAGAGCCATGCAAGCTGCTTCTCTAAACAGCTTTTAGTTGTTGTGTGAGCTATCTGCTTGCGTGAGCTATTCTTTTTTTAAATTGCTTTTTTTATTTGTTACAAGCAAAAAAAGTTGTTGTTGTAATGTTGATATTACAAGACTATATACATAACAAGTTTTGTTTGTTGCGCCATGAAAATTTTTTAGACAAGCATTTTTTTTCTCTAGCTATCCATTTATTTGTTTAATAGAAAATTTAATAAACAAAAAAGCTAAATAAGTTTTTACTGTTTATAAAATATATTTTATATTTTCATACTGTAATAAAATGCAGAAAATTAAAGAATTACAACAATTAAAGACAACAAAACAAAGAATGCAACAATTAAAAATTCCACAATAAAAGAGTTTATATAGTTACAATTTTTTTAGCATTTAATTGTGAATTTATATATATATATATATATATATATATATATATATATATATATATATATATATATATATATATATATATATATATATATATATATATATATATATATATATATATATATATATATATATATATGAGTTTAAGCAGAATTTAAAAAAATCAATTTACAGTGTAGTTTGCACATGAGTTATAAGTTTTATTAATAGAAAAAAAAAGGAATAAATATATGAAAAAAATATACATTTAGAGAGTTGTAAATTGCTCCTCTAAACCACTTTAGGGATGTGTGGGCGAGAGCGAGGGCTAAAGCTCTTGCTTCCCACCGAGGCCTGTTATACTATGTAACGTCTATGTGTTATAAAAATTTCTTAATATTTTTTTTAATATTCTTATTATAATCTTTTACTATTATAATCCATGTTATTGTAGATCTAAAATAAACAAAATTTATAAACAAAAAATAATTAAAGAAACAAAATGCAATAACATGTCTAAACATTTAATAACAAAGCAAAAACAGAAAATGTTTTCAATAGCTTGTTTTTAAGGTCTTTCATATTAACACGGGTTATTCTATTTTTATTAATACTGATGAAATGAGGAGATGCGCTCTGATCACCTGCTACGCATTAACTATTTCTGCAAGCTAGAAATTTTTGGTGAACTAATACAATTAGCAAAGTTTTCAAGTCTACTAGCTAGTCTAAGTTGTGCAATTCCAGCAGCTAGTAATGGGGACTTGATCCATTTGATTTATTTTACTTTCAGCCATTAGATTATTGACTTGTTTAAAAAAATATTTTGTATATAATAGAATAATTTTCTTATCAGAGGAAACTATTTTAATATTTGTGATCATAAATGATCATTAAGTTTACATGAAATAAAACAAACAAAATATGTAAAATCATTTGTCTCTAGATAATAAAAAATATGTTTTAAGTAATTTTTAAATTTCTTTTAGTTTAAATATAATTGTTTGTTTAGCTGATATCATATCAACAGTAGAATTTAACCATGATGGTGAACTTTTGGCAACTGGAGATAAAGGGGGAAGAATTGTCATATTTCAAAAAGATAATGCTGTAAATATACTATTTAATACAATTTTTATGTGTTTTTACTAGTTTTATTGAACTTATCTAAAGGTTTCACAGCGAAAATATTTTAAAGATTTTAAACTAAATTAAAAAAAGTTTTTTAAGAAGTGCAAATGGAAACTTTTACAAGAAAATTAAATCCACAATTTTTAATCGAACTATTCATTTTTAAAGCATTGGTTTTATTACCAAAAAAAATTACTTATATAACTTTAACTAATTAAATTGATTTGTGTTACATTGAACAAGCTACGCCTACACCAAAGTTAAAATAAAACACCCAGATCCCCAGAATTCCTCGTAGGGGTAGGATAGAATTGGTTTTTAAAACATTTTAAACATAAAAATATTTTTTTGCCACCAAATAAATTTCATGCATACAGAAACCCCCAATAAGGCCTGGTTGCCACTTAACCTGGAATACCTGGAAATAGCATGAATCCCAGGGAAAACCTGGAAAACTCAGGGAAAATAATTATTTTTTTGAAATTTTGTACAAAAAAATTTTTTTTTTTTTTTTTGCTAATATATAATAATAAGTTTACAAAATGTGAGTGTTGTTGTCAAAGTTTTAAATTGTCAAATATAAAGATTGTGTTTAAAAAAAGAAAATAATAATCTTGTTGATGAACCGGAAAGAATATAGAAAAGTCAGGGAAAACTCAGGGAACTCAAAAAGTTCAACTCAGGGAAAAATATTCTTTACTCAGGGAAAAACTTTCAAAATTATAGTAGCAAACCTGTATGGTTTCAATATATACATTGACTAAAGGTTATTGCAGAAGAAATTTTTTTTTTTTTTTGATTTTTATGTCTCCATAACAACTTTAATAAAACAAAAAAAGTATAAACTGTCTGGCAATAAGATACTCGTAGTACACACATGCTTTGACTGAGGGTTCTCAGTTGTGTCGAGTTTTGGGGTATATTTTTCATATATAAAAAGAATTTGAAATTAACTAACTAATGTACTGTGTAATTAATATAGTTACGATAATCTTGATAAGTATTAAAATGTCTTTAATTATCCAACTCTGTGATTACTTCAATTTAACTAATATTTAACTGTATTGATTTATACAAAAAAAAAATTGTGTAACTATTCATTTCAGGCAGCAAATCTTTTAGTAAATAAATAATGGAAATAAGTTTACTGATGTTGCATTTATGCGTAAATTATTTTTGAAAACATATTTGCATTTTAATTTAACTTTGAAACTCTTATTTTTTAGTTTTTATCATCTAATTGTTTTAGTTGTACAAGTTATTTAAGTATTTTAATAAATTTATTTAAAAAACTGAATCAAAATCATTTAAAAATTTATAAAATAGTAATAATAAAATAGTGTCACACTTGACACCAAACCTCGGTTACAATTATTAGGCTGACACCAAACCTCGGTTACAATTATTAGGCTGAATAGCAAACATAAAAAAAAAAACACAGATATATATATATATATATATATATATAGCATATTTTTGTAACAAATGTATTCTTGGTTGGAATCTACTGAACTATTTTACTAGATAAGTTTAGGCATATCATACTCTCGTTAGGTTTTTTATTTCTATCTAATTTTGAAAATAAAAAAATCACAAAAGTATTTTAAAAAATATTTTCTCAACAAAAGATACAGGATTATTAATAAAAAGTTTCAATGTGATATATACAGCCGTGGCCAAAAATTAAAGACCACTCTTTTTTTTTTTCAAAATTTATTTTTAACCTGAGTATAGTTTTATTTTGGAAAAAGGTATCAAAAAAAGAAAAACATTTTTAGAAAGAATTTTTATTGTATTTTATATTTATTATAAAAGAATTTATAATTTTTGTACAAAATAATGTTAAAAAATTAAAAAACTGAATAGTAGAAAATATAAATGGGAAAAATAATTGGACAAAATTTTAAGACCAGTTTCAAAAATATTTCAAAAAGCAATAAAAAAATAATTTAGAAACAAGTTGTTCCTCCATTTGTTTTCAAGCACTCTTGTACTCGTTCCGGCATTGAATTCATTAAAGTTTTGATTACTTCATCAGGCACATTTTTCAAATGATGAGAGATAAAATGATTTCAAATCTTCCAAATTGTAAAGTTGTTCTTTACCAAGCTTGTGATCAAGCCACGACCATAAATTCTCTATTGGATTCCATTCTGGACTATTGGCAGGCCATGGAAGCACTTGAATTTTATTAAAAATTGAACCAATCGCTAACAACATGCGCTTTATGACACGACGCATTATCTTGCTGGAAAATAAATCCATCTTGCAACTGCCATAAATCAATGCTAGGAATAAGCGAGTTTTCCAAAATTTCGATGTTTTTCAAAGATTCGATATACCATCGAATAAATAAAAAACGCCAATTCCACAGGCACTCATACAGGCCCAAATGCCTATTGAACCACTGCCTTGTTTTGTTCGTTTTAAAATGCATGATTCATCGAACCGTTCGCTTGGAAGTCTACGCAACATTACGCGACTTTTTCTGTTGTCTACCTCAACGTTTATTTCATCACTAAAGACCACATGGCTCCAATGATCTGTTGACCAATTTTTATGTAGTTTGCACCACTCTTTCCTGGCAAATTTTTGTTTTTTATTTAAGCGTGGTTTTTTTGCAGAAGCACGCCATAAATAATTTAAATTGTGGAGGACCCTTCGCACAGTTCTAGGGCTTGCTTTCAGACCATTTGACAGTGTCAATTTCGTAGACAAGTCTGTAGATGATGCTTGTCTGTTTTCTTTCATTAATCTCACTAACGAGCGAACATCGCGGTTATTTGAAATTTTATTGTATCCAGTCCTATGACGATCATTAATTGACCGGGTCTCTTTGTATCGTTGAATTATGTTAATAATGCAAGAGTGAGACCTTCCGAGCTTTTCTGCTATTTGTCTGATGCTATAGCCTTCTTCTTTTGATACAAGAGCCGTGTATCTGTCTTTTTCTTCAATCTTTGCACGCATTTTTGCAATATTTTTATATCCTTATCGCAATTCAAAAAATAAATGTTTATTTGATATCGAAACTCAGGTTTCAACATTTTATTTATTATATGTATATATATATATATATATATGTATATATATATATATATATGTATATATATATATATATATATATCTCTATATATATATATATATATGTATATATATATATATATATGTATATATATATATATGTTTATATATATATATATATATGTGTGTGTGTATATATATATATATATATGTATATATATATATATATATAACCCGTAGATGTTGTCCAAAAGTTTTTTCCATATTTTGTTGACAAAAAGTAAAAATTAAAATGCAAGACCGGAATTATTTTTTTTTATTAATGGATAGACTGCCTGCCCCAACCAAACCCTCAGTCGATGTAGCAACACTCCCTTGCGGGTCAGGCTAAAAGATAGTAGATGTAGCAGCACTCCCTTGCGGGTCAGGCTATGTGTCAGTCGATGTAGCAGCACTCCCATGCGAGTCAGGCTATAAGATAGTCGATGTAGCAACGCTCCGCGCATGATTTACAGTAAAAAAAATTAAAAATAAAAACATTTTATTAAAAAAAATAAAAAATAAAAAAAACATTGTTTATATTGTTAGAAACATTCAGAATGTTTTTAAAACATTCTGGTCAATTAAATTTGCGTTTTTGTGGTTTTTTTAAAAAACGATTTATTTGTAATTAAATTAATGGTTTTTACTTTCGTCCAACACGCAAATGTTGGACGAATTAAAAGTGACGTATGTGTTGGCGTAAGAATCACTTTTTTCCTTCTGCTCTTCCCAAAGACAACAAACTATAGATCTATATATATATATATATATATATATATATATATATATATATATATATATATATATATATATATATATATATATATATATATATATAGAACCCTTAGATGTTGTCCGAAAGTTTTTTCCATATTTTGTTGACAAAAAGTAAAAATTAAAATGCAAGACCGGAATTTTTTTTTTTAATAATGATAGACTGCCTGCCCCAACCAAACCCTCAGTCGATGTAGCAGCACTCCCTTGCGGGTCAGGCTATTTGTCAGTCGATGTAGCAGCACTCCCTTGCGAGTCAGGCTATTTGTCAGTCGATGTAGCAGCACTCCCTTGCGAGTCAGGCTATTTGTCAGTCGATGTAGCAGCACTCCCTTGCGAGTCAGGCTATTTGTCAGTCGATGTAGCAGCACTCCCTTGCGAGTCAGGCTATAAGATAGTCGATGTAGCAGCACTCCGCGCATGATTTACAGTAAAAATAATAAAAACAAAAACATTTTATTAAAAAAAATAAAAATAAAAACATTGTTTATATTGTTAAAAACATTCTGGTCAATTAAATTTGCGTTTTTGTGGTTTTTTTATATAACATTTAATTTGTAATTAAATTAATGGTTTTGACTTTCGTCCAACACGAAAATGTTGGTCAAAAGTAATTAAAAGTGACGTATGTGTTGGCATAAGAATCACTTTTTTCCTTCCGCTCTTCCCAAAGCTAACAAACTATAGATCTATATATATATATATATATATATTCAAAATATAAAGCATAAAAGCTGCATACTAACTAAATTTTTCTATGAAGAAAAATTTAGTTTGTACGCAGCTGTTGTTTTACGCTTTTTATTTTAAATACAAGAACAGAAGAAATACAAGAATTTTAAATATTAAGAAGTTAATAGTATTACTATAGTAACAAAACTTTCTGTTTATTTATTTTTCATAATTTTATATATTAAAAATTTCATTAATCAATCAGTACCTGCAGCCAAACATAATTTATATAATCATATAATTTATGGTAATATACAACAATATATCACCATAAAATATAATATAATTTATGGTAAGTATGAATGTATATGAAACAGATTAAATTGATAAATTAATTTTATTATAATTGTTACTTATTTATCTTACAGCCTAAAAGTTCTCCTCGTTATGGCGAATATAATGTATATAGCACATTTCAAAGTCACGAACCTGAGTTTGATTATTTAAAAAGTTTAGACATAGACGAAAAAATTAATAGAATTAGATGGTTAAAACGAAGAAATCGGGCACATTTTTTACTTTCCACCAATGGTAATTTAATATATGAAAAAGTTTTATTTAATTTTTCTCAGAAGTATAGTATTTATAACAAAATGATAAAAAATATAATAGAAATATGATGTTTGTTCATGATTTCTGGTTTGTTGTTTTTAATGTAACTTTTAAGTTCTTAATTGTTTTTATAGACAAAACTGTTAAGTTATGGAAAATTTCTGAGAGAAATATGAGAATTGATGGACCTTTAAATACCAAGACTTTAGATGGAACTCAAGAACTTACTGCTGGAGAAATTCAGAAGTTAAGGATACCAGAACTTCAACCTACTCCTTTAATGGTCGAAGCAAGTCCTCGTAAAATATATTCTAATGCACATACTTATCACGTTAATTCTATATCTATAAATAGTGATGATGAAACTTATTTATCTGCAGATGACTTAAGAATTAATCTATGGAATTTACAGCGTACAGACCAAAGTTTCAGTATCTTTTCACGTTTTTTTTTTGTTTTGATAAAATACAAAGATTTTTTTTTTTTTTTTTTTGACTGGTTACCTGTTATAATAAATACAATGGCTGTTAAAATCTTGAAATTTTTGTGGGTTCTTAAACAATTAAGTAAATGCATAATCCTGAGATACGATTATTTTTACAATCCTATAATTAGATTAAAGGATTGTAATAATAATAATTGTATCTCAGGATTATGCATTTCTCTTAGGCAACTCATAATCTCTGTTTTTGACTGTAGTCAAAAATAGGGATTATAGGATTTAGAAAAAGATCATGCTATTTTACTGCAAATCTTTAAAATTGTCAGTGCAGTTTGATTTATATTTAATAATACCTTCTGGATCATATATTTATTACTTTAGCATCACCTGGTTTTCTACTAGGTTTTATTGTTTGATGTTTAATGTTAAAGTTCTTTAAAAAAATGTGATCTAGTATTGCTGATTTGCAGATAATTGATTCTTTGGTTATAGTAACAATTTGAATAAAAAGATACATTTTGCATGCTTAAATTTAGTATCAAAAATGGTACATTGTCACACTTTATTTGTGGCTGGTTTTGGTTAAAGGTCTATTGGTTAGTAAAATATTTTTGTGTAATGTGGATATTTCTTTTTACAGTAAGATGTAGCAGTGCATTAGCTAACACACAATTTAGGTTTCTAAATGTTGGTATATATTCCTGTCATATTATTACAGATTTTTGTCCTTTTATTTCAAAACAAAGTAAACTTCACAGGTTGGAAAAGTTGTTGCAGACAAACTTGTTACTTATCTTATTCTTTTGTTATTTTGTTTTAAATTATGGCTTAATGATTTAAATTATGGCTAGCCCAATACACGTACTCTTAATTTTGTTGATTGTTGTTTTTTGTTGTTGTTGCAGACCAATAAAGTAAATATTACTCATTATTATTCGTATATTTGCTTTGTTGTATCCTTGACATTTTTCAATTGTCTTACTGCAATTCCTGCAGTAAGTTTTTTTAATCAAAAAATTCAAAAACATTTTCAACTTCAAACCCCTGAGATTCTAATAGGTTTTTTCTTATTATATACTCAAATGTGCGTCTAATCCAGGGCCATCCCGAAGAGGTCTTCTATGGGGGGGGGGTGTATGTATTTTTAGCCAACTAGAGACACCAAAAAAAAAAAGGTCCTCAATATTTGCAATTTGCCAACTATAGTTTCCTCCTGTTCAGGATGGCCCTGATCTAATCATTACACTAAATTCATCTTTTTTTATTATATCTATATTGGATACCTAGTGGGAAATGAGCTAGCAAAGTTAGCGATTTTTTTTTCTTGCATACTTTTATTCTTATTGGTATGTTGCTCTTTTTGAAACTATTTTGTAAACCAAAAAGTTATAAAGATAAAGTTTGAGCTTCTAATACTTCACACTGGTGAGTTAACCAAGCATTTAAATTAGCCATTTTGTTTATACATATACAACATAACTTTTTTTTTCCTTTTTCTTTTTTCTTTTTTTGTGTATCTTATTTATCCTACTTACTTTTATCTATGGCCAACTCTTGTTATTTGATGCAATAGGTTTATTTGATAGGGTTTTCTTTTGACTATAGTACTATGCTTTTTTTTTCTGGTGATTAGATTTAGGTTCTCGGTTTCAATTAAACTTATTATATTTATTTAAAAACTTTCTTCCTTGTCTCTTGTGTATATTCATTGTATGCTTTCTATGCTTGAATTTTAAATTAAAGTTTAATTATAGGAAATGCTTCTGGTTTTTCTACAGAAATCAGAAGGAAGTTTTGACAATAAGGCTAGAAAATTTTTCATTGGTTTTAGTATCTTTTTTCTATCCCGTAATGGGAGACCTTTTTCATTCTCTGTAGACAATTCATTAAAAGCGAATTAAACTTGTTGACGTGTGTTAGTATAGTATATAAAATTTTACTGTGGCCAAAAATGACGACAGTCATGACTACAGTCATGACAACACTACCAAAATGACTACACTACCAAAAATGGGTTGTTAATTTTTTTTTGTTTTTTTGTTTTAAAATTAGAATAGAGTAGTTAGGAAGAGAAAATTGTTTTTCTCTTCATAACTACCCTATAGTTAGGTTGTTAGGAAGAGAAAAATATTTTTCTCCCCCTAACTACCCCATCCTTCTTTTTTCTCCAACATATACATGTCTCAACAAATTAAATAACAAGATTACAAAATACTTTAAAAGTTATTTTTGCTTTAAGAAGGTGTTTTAAAAACAATATTATGTTTCAAGCACACACACATTTCATGACATAATATATTACAACCTCTACCCAGTTATAAATATGTTGTCAATTATTTGTATGCGTGGGAAAGTAATTACACTTTTAGTTTTATTTCTCAGATTTGACCTTGACTGTTTGAGATATTGTTGATATAAAACCAGCAAACATGGAAGAATTGACAGAAGTAATTACATCAGCTGAGTTTCATCCAGATTCTTGCAATATATTTGTATACAGCAGCAGTAAAGGAACAGCTCGATTGTGCGACATGAGAGACAGTGCTTTATGTGATAAATATTCAAAACGTAACATCTTTATTAATTAACTCTTTCATGTGAAACTAATTAACAATTGAACAACTGAATAAATAACTAATCGTTTAAATTTATTTACATCTACCTTTTTAATGTTTAATTTACTTTTTTTTTAATGTTTAAATTATGTTGATTGTTTAGTATTCGAAGAGCCAGAAGATCCAAGCAATCGTTCGTTTTTTTCTGAACTCATTTCTTCTATTGCTGATGTCAAGTTTAGTCACAACGGTCGTTATATGTTGACTAGAGATTATCTCACCGTAAAGGTATGGGATTTGCAAATGGAAAGAAAACCAGTTGAAACTTACCAGGTACATGAGTACCTACGTAGCAAATTGTGTGCACTGTACGAAAATGATTGTATTTTTGACAAGTATGAATGTTGTTGGAGCGGAGATGATACGTAAGTTTTTGGTTATCTTTATTAGTTAATGTTTGGAATTGTTTACATGAAAAATTTACTTTATGTTTCTGAAAATAAGTTATTAGTTTAAAAATATTTAAAAGAGTAACTGTTGCACTATATTTATATAAAGCTGTTAATAAAGTTCATTTTATCACAGATATTGTATGAAGATTAAAGTAATTTTTATATTTAAGATCCATCATGACAGGCTCATACAATAACTTCTTTCGAATTTTTAACCGAGAGCAAAAATCAGGTGTTTGTCTCGAAGCTACAAGAGAAAATATGAGGCCAAAGCAACTTCTAAAAGCAAAAAAAATAACGACAACAGGCAAGCGCAAAAAAGAAGAAATTAGCGTAGAATGTTTAGACTTTAGTCGGAAAATTTTGCATATGGCTTGGCATCCAAACGATAACATTATTGCTTTGGCAGCTACAAATAATTTATACTTGTTTCAAGAAAAGGTCTAATACCCAAATGTTGCAATAATATGTTTATATTCTCGGATTTTATGTCAATAGTTGTTTTTGTATTTTTAGTCAACAACCACTTGTTGCTAATGCTAACGTCCGAAACATCATTGCAATGCTATGCGCAATGATGTAATAGTTCTACACGCAATAATTATATTGAGAGTAAAAAGATTTTCTTGCAAATGTAAATCATATATATATATATATATATATATATATATATATATATATATATATATATATATATATATATATATATATATTTTGTGATATTTCTATCAAGTTGCAATGGAAACCTAAACTGTAATGTATTTATTTAGTGATATATATTTTTTGGTAGCATACGTTTATCGTAAGATTTTAGAACGTAATTTTAAAACACTATTTTGTTCTTAACTTTCCATTTCATATATTTATTTTTTAGTAAAGAAAGTATGAAATGGTGTAAGAAAAAAATGTGAATGTGTTGTTTTTTTCCTCCGTTTTTTGGTTTAACAATTTTTACAATCGTTAGATGAGTTTGCAAATAAAACAATCACCATTTAACTCGATACCAGTTCTTACGCGATTCGCTAGTAAAACGTTTCAGGTTTTAATAACAAATCATGGGTTTTATGATTTTGTATTAGTGCTCTCAAAAATTTTGGATTATTTCTAGTATTAATTCCCAAAAAGTCCGGATACTAGATATATTTTCTCGATCTCATTTTTTTTCAGATGATTCGTTAAAATATTTAGTATATTAAAATTATAATATGCTTTCTCGAATCTCGGAAAGCTAGCTTAAATATAGTTTTTATATGCTTAGTTCATTTATCCTTTTCGTCCCTTATCCTATTTTCGTCCCTTACACAAAGTTATGCTAACGATCCTCATTGCTAGTAAAATTAAACTTAATTTTTTTAATTTAATAAGTCATTTGAATTCACTTTTTTAGCGTTAATAAATAAATATTCTGCCTATAATTCCAATGATAGTTCTTTTTCATAATGTAAATTTTTCAATAATATGTTCTGCTTTTACGTATTAATAGTTTTTTTATTTTCTGTAATAAAACCCAAGTTTATACAACTGTAAAAATTAAGAAATTTTATTGAATTATTTAATAATTTTTTAATTAACGTGGTCGGAATTGAGTTTGATCTTCACAACATCCCTGATAGGGTCCATTTTTAAATGATTAATCATCTAATCAAGATTCCATCATCTAATCAAGATTCAATGTTCTAAAAGATATGAATGAGTGCTAAGCAGAATGAGAATCAGTTAAGTGGTATTGAGTCAGCAATAAACGCAATTAAGATGCAATCAATCAAGAAAAATTTCTATCAAATAAACTTAAAAAAGAATTTAGGAATTACTAGTTGCCAACTTGTCATTAAAACGGGAAAGGAAAAAGCATGTACAGTTTTTACCGATGCACAGTGATTTAGAAACACTTAAAATTCGGCCAAAATACAGCTTTTTAAGTAGCGCAATTTAAATAATGTTATTAGTTAACTACTTTCTACAGTTTCTTATGATTTTAACGGTATAAAAAAATAAGTACTAAAATAAAAGATTCAAACGTTAATTTATGCTTGAAACTTTCAAGCATATAGTTAGAGATAATTTATTTGCATTAAACTTTAATTTTATTATTAATTTTATTTGCATTAAACTTTAATGCAAATAAATTATCTCTAACTATAATCAAATTAAAATATACTTTTTTCCGTTGTTTTCCTGACCGTGATAAAATTTCTATGAAACTTCCAAAACTTTGTATTGCCAATCAGGACGTTAAAAGAGAAACCACTTTAAAAATTCTTGGCGTGCTTCTTGATGAAAATGTGACGAGGAGAGATCAGATACAATAACTCAAAAATACAATCTCAAGGAACTTTTTAAATACAACTTGCTTATTTCATATTTCTCGTTCATTTATTGCCATCTTAATTATGCAAATTATTAATTATGCAAACATTGCTTGGTGCAGTACAAATAAAATAAAACTATTTAATAAATAAAAGCATGCAATCAAAATCATTTCCAATGTGGGCCGTTATACACACTCCCAAGCATTATTTGTTAATTCAAATATAATAAATGTTTATCAATTAAATGTCTATCAAATTCTTATATATATGCTCAAAATTAATAAAAACATATCTCCTAAAATATTTTACCCATTATTCAAAATAAATCAGAATAGATATCTAACCAGATTTTCAAATAACAGTTATATTCAACCTTAAAATTATTTTTCGGCGACTGAATTTTCAATAAAATATTAACAAATAAACTAAAAAACAATTGCTACGGTTAATGAGTTTAAGAACAAATTGAACCAAAAACTACTGATGAACGACGTAGCGTTTAGCTTTTTCTGAAGTTTTAATGATTGCTACTGTTAAACTTACCCAACAATTAGAGGTTTGTCATTATCGGCTTGACGATCTCAGAAAAGGATTGTGCCACTTGTTATTGCTTAAATTCTTTTTTTTTTTAAATATGTATAAAAAATTATGCTTTATAAGAATTATTCACATATTTCAACGTATATACTGGTGTAAAAGGAAAGCTTCAGGACTATGCTTATTTGCTTTCATGCTTTTTTATTTTTACATTTAATTCTTAATTGATACAAAAACAAAAAGTTAAAGTAGGACTTTAGGGCCGATGATTTTTATTTTATTAAGTCCTTAGAAAAACATTTTATATTATAAAGTATTACGTTTTTTAATTTTTGTTGTTTTATGTTTATGGTATAGGCTAAGGACTTGGTGATAAAACCAATTATATCTTCTTCTTCCTCCCGCTATTTGTATTTATATTATGGTTTACGACTTTAATAAATTTTTATTGCAAAAAAAAAATAATAGAAAAAAAAATGAAACCCACACTTTGTGAACTATGTCCACAAGCAAGTAAATTATATATGAAAACATTCTTACAGTATTACATGTACTGTTTTATATTGATATTATGCTGTTAAATATTTGATGCGCAACCTAATGATCAAAGGCTAAAAATTATACAACCCGGTCGGCACGGGACGTACAAAAGACGTCTTTTAAACGTCTTTTTTTTCTTCTTCTTAATAAAGCATATTATAAAATGCTATTAAAGGATTTTGTTGAGTAATCGTTAAAATAATATTCGTTAAAATAATATTCATAATATTCATTTTTATTACTTTTTGGCAAGACTGTAACTGTTAAAAAAAAAATTAAAAAAAAAAAGAAAATCAATAAATAACTCATTCAATAAATTAGTTAAACAATGAATGAATAAGATTTGTCTACAATAAAAAAACAAAAATCATACATTATATTCTTTTAAAAAACACGCAAGCCAAGCTGCTCGATTTTCGAAGCTCCGGCTCCACCAAAAAACATATAATCTTAATTGAAGCAGCTCAACGCATCGCAAATTTTTCTCCATAAATGGCAGTGGCAGCAAAGACCAGAGTATACTTTTAAGTGCATAATAAATTTTAGAACGGCTTTTTATCCCCCACCCCCACCACCACCACCTAACACAACTGGAGCTAAGTAACACAACTGGAGCCTAGTAACACAACACAGCTCCAAATTAACGAGAAATAACATTCTGGTACAAAAGTGTTAAATCTCCACTTTTCTCGTCAATTATGACATTCAAAAGGAAAGGTTTCATAAATAGTTAGAGTGAGCTAGGTTCACGGCTCAATTGGGAATATAGGGAAATTTCAGCTAAAGACTTAAAAATTAAATGAAAAAAGTAGGTACCACATAATTAAGTTGTTAAATTTGGAATTATTACAAACTACAAAATGAGACACTTGAGCTTGAAGTCAGTCAACGTACGATGCATTAATTTATCAACCTTAAGCATTGAAATGAACTGTTCGTTTTTATCAGGACTGCCAAACGCACACATCAATCTTCTTGCGAATTTTCTAAGCTGCGAGAAACCCCCCGTTTTCAACTTTAGGTGTGAATTTTCTTGAATCTTAATCAACTTAGTCAATTTAAAAAAAAACAGTTTGTTGAGTAGCAAATAATTGGAAACTGTCTTCCATGTTTTTGAAATTGCTGTTAAATTCGACAATTACTTTGATAATAACTTGAGTTATTTTCGAGCATGTTGAGCAAAACCAATATTCTCATACACAGAGAGCGTATTAAAATGGTAAGTGTTATCAGATAGGATATGTGCCTCCCATAAACGGGTTTTGTTCAGAAACGCTTTTAAATAGCTGTACAAGTCATTTATTAACTGTCCTTGTTTTTTAAGTTTCAAATTTAAATTATTCAAATAACCTGTAAGGTCAACCAGAAATGCTAGATTGCATATGGATAATGCAATGAAAGACTATCAAATTATATTTTTTCATTTAATTCAGTTGCTTTTTCATTCAAAATTCCAATGAAATCTTTACGTAAGCCGACTAAGGTGCACTGTCTGTGCATACTTCAACTAAATTTGACTATGGCTAGCCAAAACTTGTGAAACTTTGAACTTTATTAAAAATGTCCTCTTCTCTAGTGGTTCCTTTTGCTGTAAAGCAAACAATTCGTAAGTAACAGTAAACTCTTTATCAACACCTCGAATTAATATAGCCAGTTGAGCTATGAAAAATGACTTAAAAGATGCGATTAGTCAATTTCGTTTTTATATCATAAGCCTCATTTCTATACATCGGACAACATTTTGTCTTGACAAACTAATTTTTTCAAATTAATTTTTTTTTTCAGGATACAAAACACTCCAAAATTCTAGCATACACTCCTTAATAACTCACTTGTCAATAAGTGAAGCGTAAAATGCTTAGTTTAATAAGGCCTCTTGATGTTAGGTTCTTTTATCACCGAAATAGATTCAAAACATAGCAAACAAATAGGTGGGTGTATATTTTAGACTCCCCCTTTAGTAAGTCTGTAAAAAAAGTCTTATAGAAAACAAATATTGGTAAAAATCATAATTAAGCAAACCCTTATTCTTACCTGTAGGGTTAAGCTAAGAGTTGGCTTAGGGTTTTGGTTAGGGTATAGCTTTCAATAAAATAAACTTTATTGTTAGGTTCAATAATATAACCTTTATTTTATTAAGCTTTATTTTATTTATTAGGACCTAACTATTGTTAGAAATTTAAAACAGGTAAAAAAAAATAGGTAAAAGTTGCTAATTGTAACAAAGTTTGTAAAAATGAGTAATGAATAGTTTGCGGGCGACGAAGTGGCCTTCGATGTATTCGATGAGGACAAAAAAATTAAAAACTTCTTTTCGTCTGGATTCTTTGTTTTTTGCATTTTGCATTTTTATTTTTATTCTGTCGAAACAAGAACATTTTTTAAATATCATTTTTTAATGAACTATAACATTTTTTAAATATGAATAAACATTTTTTAAATATGAGCTTATTTTAAATTAAAGTATCCAAAAATATTAGTTACGCATAGCGGATTCTTGATGACAAGACCATCGGTCTCCTGCAAGTTTTCCGCGCTCTTTAACATTTATTTATTTATTTATTTCGTCATTAAAAAGAAATAAGCTTTTACAATGTTTTTACAACATAAAAATATAACATTAAAGTTTCGACCGGAGCCGACAGAAGACATGGTCTTATCATCCAGCCCCGTTAATATAACTAAAAAATTCGATAAAAATGAAAAAGGAAAGTAGAAACTAAAGAGAAAACTGATTTAACAACCAATTTACTATTTGCAGAAAAAAAAGAAGAAAAAAAAAAAAAAATTTAATTATTTTTTAAAGTTATTACTATTTTTAATTCTCTATTTTTATTTATTATTATTTTTATTCTCTAATTACTTTTATTTTTATTATACACGCACACACACACACACACACATACATGCAAATATAAGTCCGTTCATATATACATACAAAACCAAATAAATTCTGTTTTATATTCCATCTACAAATGGCGTAAGTTATATAAAATATTGCATTTACAAATTGCGTTATTATTATAATATAGAATAATATCAAACATGTTTTAAGTACCATACAATATAATTAACATGTTGCGTCAATTTATTAGATATTAATTAAATAACATTATCAAAATTTTTAATAAAAGGATAGTAATTGCTTTGTATCAAAATCAAATAAGTGTTGTTTTGTTGCACGTTTAAATTGTTGAGTTGAGGTTAAAGTTTTTATATTACTCGTTAAAACCAAGTTCCATAACCGCGGCCCTCGGCAAGATATCGAAAAATCAGCTTGTTTTAATAATGTTTTAGATATAAAAAAGTTATTTATTTTTTTTTTTTTTTTTTTTTTTTTTTTTTTTTTTTTTGTTATATAAATTTATTAAAGTCGTAAAGCATAATATAAATACAAATAGCAGGGGCAAGAAGAAGACATAATTGGTCTTATCACCAAGCCCCTTAGTCTATACCGTAAATATAAGACAACAAAAATTTAAAAACGTAACACTATATAATATAAAACATTTTTATAAAGACTTAATAGAATAAAAATCATCGGTCCTAAAGTCCTACTTTAACTTTTTGTTTTTGTGTTGGTCAAGAAAAATTTTAAAAAAAGAAAAAAAGGAATTTGTACAAAGAAACTATATTACTAATAAGCAAGCAAGCAAATACGCATAATCCTGAAGCTTTCCTTTTACACCAGCATATACCTTTAAATATGTGAATAATTCTTATAAACCATAATTTTATATATATATATATATTTTTATTTTTTTTCAAGCCTCATTAAAACTTCAGAAAAAGTTGAGCGCTACGTCGATCATCTGTAGTTTTTGCTTTAATTTATTCTTAAACTCATTTAGCATAGAAATTGTTTTAAGTTCATTAGTTAATATTTTATTCCATAATTTCGGCCCTCTAGTAGAAATTGAAAATTCGGTCGCCGCAAAATAACTTTTGGGTTGGATATAACTGTTATTTGAAAATCTGGTGAGATATCTATTCTGATTTATTTTGAATAATGGGTAAAAAATTTTAGGAGATACATTTTTATTAATTTTGAACATAAATATAAGAACTTGATAGACATTTAATTGATAAACATTCATTATATTTAAATTAACAAATAATGCTTGGGAGTGTGTATAACGGCCCACATTGGAAATGATTCTGATTGCATGCTTTTGTTTATTAAATAGTTTTTTTATTTTATTTTTATTTGTACTGCACCAAGCAATATTTGCATAATTAAGATGGCAATGAATGAACGAGAAATATAAAAGCTTTAAGCAAGTTGGATTTAAAAAAGGCTTAGCTCTGCATAGCAGGCCTATGTTCCTTGAGATTGTATTTTCGAGATATTGTATGTGATCTCTCCACGTCACATTTTCATCAAGAAGCACGCCGAGAAATTTTAAAGTGGTTTCTCTTTTTATGTCCTGATTGGCAATACAAAGTTTTGGAAGTTTCAATGGAATTTTATCTCGGTCATGAAAACGATGGAAAAAAGTATATTTTGTTTTGGTTACATTTAACGATAATTTGTTTGCATGAAACCATTCAGTAAGATTTAATAGCTCTTTGTTTACTGACTTAAACAGAATATTTATATCATTATGTGCATAAAATAGATTTGTGTCATCTGCAAATAATATTGTATCTAGTTCGGTACAAGCTTTGCTTAAATCATTAATAAAAATGAGAAATAGGAGTGGCCCTAATATAGATCCCTGAGGAACCCCACATGTTATGTTCATATTGGTTGTTTTACCTTCATTATAAGAAATGTATTGTTTTCTATTTGACAAATAGCTTTTAAACCACGCAATATTTGTATGTTTAATACCATAGTTTTCTAATTTTGTTAGTAAAATGTAATGATCGACAGTGTCAAAAGCCTTACTGAGATCAATAAATACACCTAATGTATATTTATTTTCATCAAATGATTTAAAAATATCATGAACAAGATGAACAATAGCCTGATCAGTAGAGTGGCTCTTTTTAAACCCAAATTGCTTACTATAGAGAATATTGTTTACATCTAAAAAGTAATACAATCTTTTATACATAATGTGTTCTAATAACTTTGAAAAGCATGATAGTATGGAGATAGGCCTGTAATTGGAGACACTAGTCTCATCTCCTGATTTTAGTATAGGTATTACCCTTGCAATTTTAAGTTTATCGGGAAAGATTCCTTGGTTTAAAGAGAGCGTAAATATATGCAAAAGCGGAATTTTTAAATAAGGCATTGATTTAATTACTACATTACTGCTTACATCATCAACTCCATTACCTTTATTTGGTTTAAGTAAGTACATGGCATCTAGCAATTCTGTTTCTGTTAGCATATTATTGTCCATTATATTATTATTAGAGTTTAGGTATGATTTGAAGCAAGTTTGACTTTTATTTATTTTTGATGCTAAACTTGGACCTGTGCTAACAAATGCATGGTTAAACGAATTAGCAATTATTGCGTCGTTAATAATTTCACAGTCATTTATAATTAGTTTTTTTGGTAAACAACTATTATTCATATCTTTTTTACCTATAACCTCTTTTATTATGTTCCAAGTTTTTTGTATATCATTTTTGTATTTTAGCAATTGGCTACTATAGTAAAATTTTTTTGAGCGCTTTACAATCGTCACAAAAAGGCGATTATAGTTTTTATAGTTTGTTTCATTTTTAAAAGTCCTTTTTTTAATGAACTTCTCATACAATCGTTGCTTTTTTTTCGAAGATTTTATGATTCCGGGTGTTATCCAGGGATTTTGTAGAGTTTTTGATTTAATAAATTTAGTTGTTATTGGGAATGCTTTATTGTAGTGACATTCAAATATATGATAAAATTTATCATAAGCTTCATTAACATTTTTTGTTTTCAAAACGGGTTCCCAGTTTGTTGTCGATAAAAGGCTAATAAATGTCACAAGAGAAGCGTCCTTAATTACTCGTTTTTTAGTTTTTACTTTTTTAGAAGGTTGATTTAACGATTTTTGTGCTGTTATAAAAACCGGAAAATGATCAGATATGTCTGTAATAAATATTCCAGTTTTAATTTTTACGTTTTTGAAATTATTAATTATAATTTGATCAATTGAAGTAGCAGTATTTTTTGTAATTCGAGTAGGTTTATTTATAGTAGGAATAAATCCATTTTGAAACATAATATTGAAAAAAGTTCTGACGTCTTTGTTTTTGTTGTATTCAAGTAAATCTAAATTCAGATCGCCTACGAAGTAAACGCATTTGCCACATAATTCTTCGCTTATAATTAAGCTTTTAATTTGTTTGTTAAATGCTTTTTTATTACCAGAAGGCGGTCTGTATATGACATGTACAACTGCGTTCTTGCAAGTTTTGTTTACAACTTCTATTGATAACAATTCAAAATCATGCGTAACAGCAAAATAATTTTTGCGTAGTTTGAAATCTAAGGAGTTGTGGATAAAAATGCATAATCCTCCACCTGTTTTTTCAGAGTCTCTAATTTGATGCAAAACTTTATAATTATTAAGTTGAAAATTAGAATTGTTTTCAATTTCCTTATCGCGGCACCATGTTTCGGTTAGACATATAATTTGAAAGTTAATTTTGACACTGAATAAAAATTGCTTAAATTTCTCAAAATTTTTTTGGAGGCTCCTTATATTAAGGTGTAGGATAGATAATGCAGTTGAATTTATGTCAGCAGTAATACATGAGATATCTGAACTATAGTAATAAGGACTTATATTTAATAATCCCTCCTCATCATTATAAAATTTAATATCTGATTGATTTTTTAACGGTATATATTTGTTTATTAGGAAAGGTTCAAGATTATTTATGTCAATATTAATCAGAGCGCTATTATCAAAATTATTCCTAAATAATCGATTAGTTTCCATTTTAAAAATATAAATTTAAGATAACAAATATAAATAAAAATAAAAAAAATAATAATTACTATTCCTTTCGAATCCACTCTCGAACGATTAGTTTATCGTAAGATATTATTGCAATTGAGTATTTAGTATTTATTGAGTATTTAGTTTTATATTAGTATTTATTATATTATATTAGTATTTATTGAGTATTTAGTTTCGTATTTGTGGTTTAAAGAAAAAAAGTAAGTTTGGAAAATGCTTGGTAGCATACCATTTTTAAACTTGAACATAAAAATAAGTATATTAAGAATATTTATTTCATAGACATTAGGCACTCCAATTTCTCTTAGTAGTGGTCTGGCACTAGCGTATTTATTTGCATTTAATATCAAGCGACTTGCTCGTTTTTGTATTTTGTAGATTGTATTTAACTTTGAAGGATAAGTACTTGCCCAGATAACGTTGCAGTAGCTGATGTAGCTATGAATAAATGCAAAATAAATATTTTTTAAACAATTTGCGTTCAGGAGATGTTTTGTTTTATACATAATACCAATAATTTTAGATATTTTATTTTCTATTACTTTGATATGATTACTCCAGCTAATATGTTCATTAAGAATTACGCCTAAAAACTTGATTGATTATTCTCGTTTAAGTTTTGTTTTATCAATTAGTAAATCAGGTAGTTTTAAGGGGAGGGTTTCAGATTTTGATAATTTTGTAAAAAGAATATATTTACTTTTTTCGACATTTAAAGAGAGTTTGTTAGCCTTAAACCATTCGTTCAGGTTCTCAAGTTCTTGATTAACAGTGTTAAATAATAGGCTAATGTTTGTGTGGCTAAAGAATACTTGCGTATCTTTAAAGTTCGCACTCTTTAAAGTGATTTTCGCGCTCTTTAAAGTGATATTCCGCGCTCTTTAAAGTGATTTCTAATACTCTACCGTTTTATTTCATATGTTTTTTGTATATCACTTTGTATTTTATTATTTTTTTATACTCTGTAAACGATTCTATTATATATTACAAATTTGCATAGATTAAAGAACAAAAAAATAAAAAAATAAATTTTTTTTTATTATGGGGCTAGTTGGCCCCAGGGGTAAGTTGACGAACTGCGTTTATCTTTAGAGCCTTTCATCAGAAAGTAACAAAAATTACTCAGAAACTTTCTTATTGACCATTTCATCATTCACTGTAGTATTGTCAGGATTCGCGCATGCGCATGGGAGATATCGAGATTTATGCGTTTTTTGGACAAAAACGTAACTTTTAGAACATCGCTTCCTTTTTACTTTACAAAGAAAATATTTAGTCGTATGAAAAAAAAATTATTTTAAAAGTTCCAGTCACAATTGGTTTACTGTATCCAGTCAGACTTTTTTTTCAAAGCTGCCGTTTTTCAGGATCTATAAACTGTTTATTAAAAAAAAAGCTTTCGGGGTAAGTTGACAAACTTTTCACGGGGTAAGTTGGCTCATAGCATTTACTATGGAAAAAAATATTTATTTTTATATAATTATTATTTATTTTTTTTTAATTTTAAACAATATTGAAAATATTTATTCTTGCAAAAAAATTTAAAAAAAAATTTTTTAGTTTTTTTTTCCACAGATAAAAGGTGGGCTACTGTTTCGCTTTTATACAGACTAATATTTGGTACCAGCTAAAAGTAATATTAAATTTTGGGATAAAATTGTTGCAAAAAATTTAATTTTTAAAAAATTTCTATTATTTTGCACTTAATAGTGCATTAATAATCATTTTTATAAATTGCGTCAACTTACCCCGTGGTAGGGTAAGTTAGCGCAAATTTTTTTTTTTTTTGAGGGTCCGGAAAGGCCCCAAGAATTTTTTTTTGTAAATGAATGCAAATTTTATAAGATACCCTAATCCATACTCTTTAAGACTACACTTTAACATTTTTAAAAAAATGTACTGTTAGGGCTACAGAGCTCATAGAGTAAAAATCGAGCCAACTAGCCCCGGTCTCCCCTACTATAAATTTGCCATTTAAAATAATTAGAGCTCTCGTATTGGTAAAATATATACATGACGGGGACAAAGAAAACAAAATAGTCTTATCGTCAAGCTCCCAATAATCCGTAAATAATATAGCTATCTTGTCATTAAAAATGTTGTAAAATATAGAAAATAAAAATAATAAATTCTAAAATTTATTTTTCAAATATAATTGAACACAGAGCACAAATAAAAAATAAACAAACGAAAAAAAAAATTCAAAACTATATAATAATAATAATAATGTACACTGTGACAATTGATAAAATCAATTGTGGAGCACAATAACAGGAGATGGTGTGCTAAAACAGCTATAAATGTTTTAAAAATAGCATTGTTTACTTTTCAATGTATATAAATATTATTTAGTATTTAATAAATAATTTTTGCAATAATCTGATTTATCAAGTTTATTTTTGAATTGGTCAATTGTTATTGATTCCACAATATGTGGTGGTAAACCATTCCAAGCATTTACAACTCTACACGAAAAGAAATTATATCTAGCATTACTCTTACAGTATGCCTTTGTTAACTTTTGGTTAAGTCTACGAAAATTGTAAGTTTTTAATTGAACTTTAGATATTGAGTCGTTTATCCAATTTATTTCCTCATAACCGTTCTGTATTTTATTTTGAAAAATAAGATCTCCTCTTAAACGACGCTCTTCTAGAGTTGTTAATTTCAATAACTGTAGTCTTTTTTCATATGGCATTTTTTTAAAAGCTGGTACGAGTTTTGTTCTCTGTACTTTTTCTAACTTTAAAATGTCTTGCTTCAGATAAGGACACCATACTAAGATTGCAAACTCAAGATGGGGTCTTACAAAAGTCGTATATAATTTTTTTGCCATATTTGAGTCAAAATATTTAAAAAGTTCGTTTAATAAGAGCAAGCATTTGATTTGATTTTCCGACAGCTTTATCAATATGATTGGTCCATTTTAAATTTGATTGCATCGTTGCTCCTAAATCTCGTTCTAATTTTGATATTGCTAAGATATTATTCTGTTGAGTTTCAGCGTCGAACATTGAATAAGTTATACATGGATTTTTAAAGCCAATGTGCATAATTTTACACTTTTCATATTTAAATTTCATTAACCATAATGACGACCATTTCATAATATTATCAATTTCTAGTTGTAATTTATTTATGCGTATATCCATATCTGATTTTAAAATATTTATAATTTTGTTATCATCTGCATATAATTTAATATTATTTTTTAATGTGTCTGGCAGATCGTTTATAAAAATAAGAAATAGAAGAGGCCCAAGGACAGAACCTTATGGAACTCCACACTCAACTGTTAGCCATTTTGATACACAATCCCCTAAAATTACTCGTTGCTTTCTATTATGTAAATAGGCTTCTATCCAATTTATAATTACTCAATAAATACCATATAATTTTAACTTTAACATCAATCCAATATGAGGTACTTTATCAAAAGCTTTTGAGAAATCTGTATACAACATATCAACACACCAGCCATTCTCAATAGCATCAAATAAAATATCTTGTGTTTCTAGTAGATTAGTAGTACAGCTTTTGTTCTTTCGAAAACCATGTTGGTTACTATTTAATAAATTGTTTGTTAACATGTAATCCATTATTTTGTCACCTAAGATTGATTCAAGAATTTTGCTTGGTATTGACGTTAATGAAATTGGTCTATAGTTTGCAGGATCATTTTTATCTCCATTCTTGTATAGTGGTGTTACGTTTGCCATTTTCCATATGAGTGGAATTTGTTCTTCTTTTAAGGATCTTTTGAAAAGTAACTCTAGAGGTTTGCAAAAACTATTTTGACATATTTTTAACACATATGAACTTACACCATCTGCTCCTAATGCTTTATTGACATTTAGTTCACTTAGTTTAATTCTAACAATGTCTTGAGTTATTACTGAGTCTATATCTAATTCTAAAATCTTGCTTGTTTTTACTGTAATGTTAGGAAAATTTGTTGGATCTTCTATAACAAATACTGAATGAAAGTTTTCATTGAGGATTTTAGCAATATTATCACGATTTGTTTGTAAAGAACCATTTTTATCTGTTATTATATTAATGCCTAATTTTATTTTTCTGTTTGAATTAACATATGCATAAAATAGTTTTAGACTTTCTTTTGATGACTCAGCTATTTTTTTTTTCATAATTTATTCTTTTTGATTTAACTTGATTTTTTATTGTTTTGTTGATTAAAAAATATTGGACTTTTAGCTTGTCACATTTAAAACCATTAGATAATAGTTTGTGCCATAAACTTGTTTTGTTTCTTATTGCTTTTTTTGCTTCTCTATCAATCCAAGGTTTGGGCTGTAATTTGTTATTGAAGTATATATATTTTTTTAGGAATGTATTTGTTGCATAATTCATTATAGATATTTCGGAATATTTCATAGCACTCATTAATACTATTTTTTCCAAAAAAACTTTCCCAATCATTTTCATTAATAGCTTTATTTATGACTGTGTAATTACCAAGTTTATAGTTAAATCCAGATTTCCCAAAATTCATTTTTAGTAGTGTTTTTGACAAAATATTTCCAGCATAGTATTTGGTGTCCATTTCTAGTGTTTCCTAAAGTTGGGTTATGATGGATTTTATTTATACGTTCAGGTGTTTCTGTTAAAATTAAATCTAAGATATTACCATTAATTAAATCTGCATTATATGTAGGTGATATAACTGCTTGATGTTAGTAGTTGTTATTTATATATTCAACAAATTTGGTGGAGTATTTATCATATTTTTTCATGTTTTGAACATTGTTTTTTTTCCATATTATATTTGGATAATTAAAATCTCCTGAAATAAGTAAACCAGAGTACCTATTATGATCAATTTTATTCTTAGCTGCTTTTATTATTTTACAGATACAGTTATCTATTTCTTCAGATGCATCAGGTGGCCGATAAATACAACCAAGTAAAATTTGTTCATCTTTTATACTTAAAATGTCGTTGTTTTTAGTGAAACTATCATTGGGTGAATAAACTAAAAAAATTTCTTTTACATAGATAGCAACACCACCTCCATGTGTTTTAAATGAACGACTATTTGATCTATTTTTTGGATAATATGATAACTATTTACATGTGTAACTGAGTTTTCATTAAACCAAGTTTCTGTGATCATATAGATATCAGGTTTAAAGGATGCAATATCTAATAGAAACAAGTCAAATTTATTGTTTAATAATGTAGCATTTGTGTATCTACAACTTAGACAATTTTTATTTATATCTATACTATGTTTTTCGGAATTAATTACATCACGAGTCTGAGATTTTTTAACATATTTAGTCGATGTGTTAGTTGCAATGTTTTTTTTATTGAATTTATTATTAGACAAAATTGGTTTGAATGAACTAATATTTAAACTCATTGATTGCTAATTTTGTGTACGTTTTAATTTCACTATTTTGTAATCTCTGATACCATAATATATCGACGATGCATTAGTAATTGAAGTATTTAGTTCTTTAGTTTGATTTCTTAGTTGATACATAAGGTACCTTTCTGCTTCAGTCATATCAACGATAAAATAAATACCATTAATTTTGCTCTTGTTATTGTATGCATTTTTCAACATTCAATTCATTCTGTATTAATTTTAGACATAATTGTGTTTATTTCATTCTGGTCAAATATATAACAGTTTTTAATTATTACGATTAAGAATTCCTGATTAGAAAATATAATGAAAAGAATTTAAAATTTTAAGGAAAAATTTTTAGTTTTTCATAAGAAGAAAATAAAAAATAAAAAATAAGTTTTTAAAGAACTAAATTTTTAGAACTTTGCAAATAAAATGAAAATATAATATACAATATTTTTAAGGCCAACAATTAAATATAGCTCTAGAAGAAGTCCTTCATGTTTTGATTAATTAGAATTATTTCTTTTAGTTTTGATTTAAAAGTATTTATGTTTGCAAGCGTTTTGATGTCATTTCTAATTACTATACTCCATAGTTAGGGGCTTCTAGCTGTGATAGAAAACTTAGTTGCTTCAAAGTGAGTTTTAGCTTGAATATAATTATTGTTTGCATGTCTAGTAAGATATTTGTGCTGTATTTTTTTAAATAGCGTTTTAAAAATATTTGGCATCGTATCGTTGTTGATTTTATACATAAAAATTAAATGATGTTAAATATTTATTTGGTAAACATTTAAAATTTTTAGATTAATAAGTCTCTCTCATTCACAGCCACTGTGAATGCGAGAGACGATCTGCGTCGGATATTACTTTTATGGCATGTTTTTGTTTATTAAATAGTTTGTTTGGTTTTTTTTATTGGTGCTGCACCAAGCAATGTTAGCATAACTGAGATAACAATGATTAAAAGAGAAGTAGATATATTTTAAGCAAATTTGATTTAGATAAAGTTGTACCTAATAAAGTATGCCATAATTTTTCGAAATTTTCGATTAATTTTAAGTGGTTTATCCATGTGATATTTTCGTCAAGAAGAACACCTTGAAACTTAATTGAGTGTTCACTTTTTTTAAATTGATTCCCAATGCTAACATTTGAGACCTTTAGAGGAATTTCGTCTTTTTGATAAAGGCGATGAAAAAAAATATACTTAGTTTTGGTTAAGTTTAATGACAACTTATTTGTATAAAACCATTCAGTTACTTTTAACAGATCTTTGTTGACTGTTTTAAATAGAGTTTTTATATTACTATGGGAATAAAATAAATTGGTATCGTCAGCAAACAAAATAGAGACTTAAGCAGAGCTTCTTAAAATATCTACTCGTGTTATGAATGAAAATATTGCGTAAAAAAATCATACTATTAGGTGAAAATTAACAAATATGGAGCTGTTTCACACGCCTTGAATTTCATGAAATTCAAGTTGCATTTCTCTAAAATCAGGCAGGTTTTTATTTTAAGTAATAAAATGCTCAAAGAGATCAATAGAATGGCTGACTAAATTCCTCTCTCCAGGTAATTGTGGTTTTTGACCTGCAACTTTTCTGATTCTACAATTCTTAAAGTAAAACTTAACTTCATAAGTTTTGATATTGTAGTCTTATCATTTATGAATAATATGTGTCATAAAGTAACAAATTGTTTAAAAACAATGGATTGCAAATTGGTTTAAAATCAGATGCAATATACAAGGAAAATAACTCTAAACCAATTTTTTTTTTCTAATTACAGACTTTTCTTAAAATCAATAGAAAATAATCAAAATGAAATTAATAGAGTTATCACTTTGATATAATCTTGTCAAAAATTAATGTAATAAGTATTTAGCAATGTCATCTTAAACCTTATTTTCTCTACATTGCATTATTTTTAGTTTACACTTTTAAGATCAACAAGACTATTGGCAGATGTATACTGAGCCTGCTGCAGAGGTGAAATGCAAATCATGATAAAACCTTAGAGGTGTTTGGTGCTAGCGTTAGCATCTTCTGACCGAGATCACAATATAAAAATGGTAAAATGTTCTGTATTTAAAAACAAAGGAAGGTCCAAAAATACGTAAAAACGGATAGAATAAAAGCAGAAACCCTTCTGAAAGTAGTTTTTGTTGATAAAGACCAGGTCTTGAGTTGTATATTTCACCAGACTACTGCTTAATTTTTGATATTTATAAGTCTAAGTTTGAAAAAAAAGCCTACGGATGAGACTCCTTCAGACTTTTTGGATACAATGAATTCCAAAACTTTTAAAATCTTTCAAAGTTGCTAACAACTCATCAGAACTCACAGCAAAATCGTAAACCTATTAAGCTTAGTTTAAGAAATTTATTTCTCAAAATAAAAAATAGATTTCTTGTTTTAAGAAAAATATTTCGTAATAAAAAATTCAATTTTGCTGTGCTTTCAGTAAAATTTATTCGAGATAATGTAGAGCGTGTGATGAGCTTGGAGAAGCTTCAGAAGCTACTTCAAATAAAGATTTCTTGTAAAATCCCATTAAAAAAAAGAAGAGTGGATTCAAGGAGCTAGCTTTTTGATCCAATATCTAACTGCAAACACTGATCATTAAAAGTACATTTAAAAATTATTTTTCTTACATATTTTCTTGAGATATTTGTCTTAAGCTGAAAATTTATATGTATATAAACATTTATTACACATTTGCAGCGTTTAAACGCTGAATTCTGAAGTAAATTTCTTTAGAAATAAGAGATCTGTGACAGTGACGGATCCAGCATTTTTTGGTGTTTGAGATAGCTAACATGGAGCAAAATAATGATGCTCAAATAATGATGCTTTTTAAAAAGTTGCAATGATTGGAGGCTGGGAACAAAAAAGCCCTAAAATTTCATCCCCTTTGCCCCAAATGCAAAAGCAACAAGTGGGTAAAATAATTTTTTTTGCTATTTTTAACTAAATTTATATTCATCGATAATTTTTAAGTATTGTTTTACAATCTCAAGCGTTCTTGTTGCTCTCACGTTTGGGGCAGGTAGGATGATATTTTTGGGCTTTATTAGTTTCCAGCCTCCAATCATCGCAATATTTTACAAAGCATAATTATTTGACATAAGTGTAAACATACAAATGTTTCGAGTTTGCGCCATATCTGTTAGCTATCTCAAACACCAAAAAATGCTGGATCCTTCACTGATCTATGGTTCGATGCCTACTCTAGGCTTTTTTTCGACATGAAGGAAGCGTAAACTTCCAAGTTAAATGCTCTTCTGCGGTGCTTTATGATGCAACCATTAGGTCTTCTTGGAGCACCTAAATTAACCACAGAAAAAATGTGTATATATATATATATATATATATTTGAATCACATTGATACGTTTTGATCTAATTTAGTTTACAACAAAAGATCCTTTACCCAATCTTTCAAGGAAACCATTTTGGATTTGGATTTGTTCGATCCAAGGCTCCTGTAACAGTATTCTGAAAAAAAAACATTATTTGATAACAAAATGAGGCAAAAGTCATAAAGTATGTTGTATGACTGGAAAAAAGTCTAAAGATCAACAAAAAATCACTTTACAGTAGCCAAAGTGTTAATTTATCTATCGTAATCAGTGTAAGAGAGGCACAACATATTTCTTAAATTAATAAGCACAGTGTTTTTTTTGGTACAGGAACTCATAAAGAAAACATTGTTGAATAAATTATCTGGATTTGACATCAGAATCTATTCGCGCCAATGCTTGGAAATGGCCTTAAAATTTAGTCAAAAATCATAAAAAGCGTAACTTCGAACAATCGATGCGAATACTTCTATCAAGAAAAAAAAAAAAAAGATTTTTTTTTTTTTAAATATGACCTCTACGCCACTCATTAGCCACTCCACTCATTAGCATAAAATTGGTTGTCGAAAAAAAGTTATGGGATTGGCTAATGTTGAGCTTTAAAAGAAGTGACATTTTATAGAGATTTCATAAATAAAAATCCTTTTTAAGTGTAACCTTCTTAAGAAAGATGTTGTTAAAAAACATTTTTTTGTTAAATTTTTGTTTAAAAATGTTAGTTTTTTTACAA
This sequence comes from Hydra vulgaris, assembly GCF_038396675.1. NCBI lineage: Eukaryota > Metazoa > Cnidaria > Hydrozoa > Anthoathecata > Hydridae > Hydra > Hydra vulgaris. Next base: position 10,169,781 of record NC_088924.1, read on the forward strand.
TAGATTTGAAAAACTTGAAGTTATTTAAAGCTTTAAGTTTTTAAAACTTTCTATGAAATTACACTTTTTTGAGATCCAGCTTAATAGAGAGAAGAGAAATATTTTTGAGTAATATATGACACCCACCATGTGTTGGTGTGGGAACTTTTTTTTGAACTGAACAAAATAAATGCGACTTTCTCAATTAGTATTAAAATATATTCCTACTACAGGCCAAAAAAAATATTTCTTAGTCATAACCACATATTACTTTCGATATTTTAAAATTTTTGAATTTTTAATGTTTTTGTAAATAATTATGTACAAATTATAAATTTCAGCGTACCTAACAACAGTCAATGTATTTTAATTTGTATTAAAAATACGCATTTAAATATAATAAAATGCAAGGTATAAAAAAATTATATTTGCTAATATTTTGGAACCATTTTTAAACTTTTAAACATGATGTGCAGTTAAAAGATCTAGAAAAATTAAAGATAGATAAATTTAAAGATAGATAATTTAAAACTTCTCTACCTGTTTGGATCCAGGAGGTTAGGTAAGAGAATCCTCTTACCTAAACTCCTGGATCCAAACAGGTAGAGAAGCTTTAAATTACCTATCTTTAAATTTTAGTGCTTAAGTCGTGTATTTAATCCAACTTGGATTAAATACACGATTTTATTTAGTTTCCAACTAGGATTAAATACACGGCAAACAAATAATTTGTACTTGAGCATTATAATTTTGTTTCATTTGTCTGGAGAAAATTGCCGTGTGCTAAAGTAATAATGTGAACACTATACTACAAAACACGCTGCAGATTATAACAAATTTTAAGACCAATATGCTTATTTAAAAGTTTCAATTTTTAGGATATATTTTTGGCCCTCACGTTGACGTCAGAATAAAATAATGGTACTTATTGTAAAAAGGTTGGACACCCCTCGAGATTCTGAACCAGAAATATATTTACTAAACTACGGCTGTTTATAATAAAATATTATAACAAAAGTGTAACATATAAACTTGTAGTATAATAAAAGTAATTGTAAAATATTTGTTAACTTAATTTTTAATTTATTATTAATTCCATGAAAATTATTTTTTCTCATAATACAAGTCACTCCCCTTGTGATCATGATCAAAGATCATGATCGCAAGAGACTCGCATATCATAAATTACGAAACGCTAAATTTATTTTAAAAAACAGAAGTAGGAGATCTTAAGTACTTTAACGCGGTGATTTTCATTAATAAATATAATAAATCTTAATATCAATAATCATAATAAAAATAATAAAAGTAATATAAATATTTCATTAAAAAATAACAATTAACAAAAAAAATTTTCAATAATACTCACAAAGACGTGTCACCCACACACAAATATTTACTCACAAAAAATATTGAGTTTTCATAGTAAATAAAAACATCCAAATAAAAATAAAAATCATACCATAATACCCATAAAACACATATCGTCCCTCAAAATTAATAAAATTTAAAAATTTTTCTTTTTCTTTTCTTCGAAAACAGAGCAATTTTTATATTTTATTTAATTCTTTTTAATTTTTTTCCATTTTCGAATGTTTTTTTCTTTGAACTTTGGTTTTTCGTCTTTCTTTTTTTTTTTTTTTTCTCGTTTCTTTTTTCGTTTTTTTTCTTTTGATAATTTGTTTGATTTGTTTTTTATATTTTTTGTTTATGATTTTTGCTTTTTTATTTATTTCTTTTTCTTTCCTTCACTCCCTTTATTTTTCTTTTATTTGTTTTTCTTATTTTATTCTTTTTTTTATCTTTCTTTTTTTTTATTTATTTATAAAATTCTTTATAAAAAAGTGTCTGCCATTCCGGAAGTCTCTGCACTGTTATAGTTATAAACTTTACTATAATTGTTTTTACCATAGTTTTTATCATTAGTTATAATTTTTAGTAAAGTAATCATGATATAGTTACTATTTGTAATGTTTTTTTATTCATATTATTATTAATATTATTATTATTTTTATTATATTATTATTGCAATTATTAATATTATCTTTATTTATTAGTGCTTTATTTTCCCTTCTTTCTTTTTTTGTTTTATTTCCCTTCTTTCTATTTTTATTTTATTTCAAATTCTTTCTATGTATTATTTATAGTTTTTTTTTTTCGCTTTTTTTAGGTGTCACTCCATCGACTAGTTTTTAACTATATGAGTGACACTTAACCTTACTTATGTGAGTTTATAAAATATTATTGTAAATTTTCATATTTTATGGTTAAATAAATGGATAAAAAAAAAAAAAAAAAATAACACAAAAAAAAATCTTAGTAATTAATTAGTTTTCACTATACTATTTGCTCTACCAATTATATAACACGCTGTATGAGCTCTTTTACTGGAAATATTAACAGGGTGTCTGCCAAAATCTTATAATGGATTTCCCTGATTTTTCCCCGAGGGTGGATTTCTTTTCCCTGATCGCTGACCTTTTTTTCCTGATTTTTATTTCAGTTATGAACTTTTCCAGACTTAAAAAGGATTGGGGAATAATGCATGTAAAAATCATGTGCAGTAAAAAAAAGCACAATTATTACATTTATCAAAGTATTGTTGTCATTGATACTATTGTTATAGAAGTACATTTAAAATTTAATCAAAGTAAAATGTAAAAATGCTATAATTCTATTGACTCTATAAACTGTTTTGATAAATAGCATTCAGAACAAAATAAACTGAATTACACAAGTAATGTAAAAGTGAAATATAAAGCTAAAATAAACATATATTTAAAAGATGAAAAATTGATATACACCAAATGGTTCAAAAAAAATAATACTGAAAGAATGATAAAAGTCTAAACAAAATTTTTATTTCTTGTTAAAAAGACTGAAAAAGCATTGCCAAATAAATATTAAAAATCTTTTCAAAAATAAATTATAACTTATATAATATACTTTTAAATATCTTTTAAATTATTTATATAAACTTAATTTACTGTATATAAATAATACTAAACTAATATTTAAAATTTCAAAGTTCTTTACTTTTCTTAAATAATAAATCAATTGTTTCAGCTAATTTTTTAATTTCTTCTTTCTTCTTTTTCCTCTCTTCAAGAATAACTTTTGCTTCATGAGCTTTTTCAGCAACATTTGAAGCTTTCACAAGAATTGCTTCTGAATCACTTTTTAGTTTCTTTTTTACTTTTTCAGGAATAACCTTTTTAGATTGTAAGTCCTTTATGTCTATAGCAAGTAAATCACTTTTTTGCTCTTAAGCATCTGTAAGCTCAGTTTCTTTTCGAGCAGCCATTTCAATCTATTGTTAACTCCTTGATTTTTTGACAGATTCTCTCAGTTTATTAGAGGTAACTATAGATTCCAGGTTTAAGTCAATAGCTTTCATATGGTCATACACTATTCTCTGGCTTGTTAATAATTTACTCATTAAATTAGGTTGTAACATATTCTTGTTAATGTTAAACCCTCTTTCAACCGCTGCTTGACTTTGAAAAAGAGTCAACACCATTTTGATTAATTTGGAGCCGGATAATCATCTTAACCACCAACTTTAGAAAAAAAGAACTCATTCAATCCATAATCTACTTTGTTGAAATTCATGAAAAGTTCACTGTTTTTAAAGCTTTCTAAATATCTCTTGAATTTGGTATTTACCTTATCCCCACCTTTTGGGGTAACGCAATGCAATTGAATCAAGTTATCAACCAAATCACTTATCCTTTCCTTTGCCATTTTTTCATTGCACATTATTTCAGGGTCAAAATATTTTACATTTCGCACAACTGCATACTTTAAAGGCAATTTTTCCACAAACTAACATGTCAACGACTGTAGAAAACATATGCAACTGTAGTTGAAAGCATAAATATCTTTTGGAGTGATTTCATCATTTTTTTTTTTTTCTTTATAACAGTGCTGGCACCACATCAAATATCTGGCTTTTTTAAATAGTTTTTGTCTTTTATAAAATCTAATTTGCAGAGGCAAATTGCAGTTTTACATTGATCTAAAATATTAGCTATAATGAACTTTGACATAATGTTTTTTAATAGTCGATAAAGGTTGTCATGTAAAAATGGCATCATAGGTTTAGCATATTGATATATGGTTAAAAAGAATTGCATAATATGATCTATATGAGCAAAAAAATAAAATTTTGCTAAAATTAGATTATCCTTAGTAGCAGATGCAACAATTTGGTAGCTCATGCATGTAGGCTGCTTACTCTTTGGTAGAGATTCCCAAAACCTACATATTTTACAAATGCTCTTACAAATATTACCAGCTCTTAAAGCCACTATTTCCTTGTTAACCCATCAAGTACCACTAACAGGAAGAGGAAATTGATTTTCCGGTCAGGTTATTTTATCAGGTCTTTTGTCAGGTTAGATACTCCTGCTACTGGTAACATGTAACCCAGTACAATCTGCTTCATATCCGTGTCTTGTAGGAAATATCGATGTCTTGTAGGAAATCGATGTCTTGTAGGAAACGCCTTTTTATGCAAAGGCTAGGAGATGCCAACTTTGACTTAAAACACCCCCTGCCTTGGGGCTCTTGGTTGAGTAAAGGCTAGAGATGGTGTCTCGATAAAAATACTTACCTTGGGCAGAGTATTTTTATCGAGAATAAATGCACCCGGCTACTGTCTTTTAGTAGGCCTCCTAGCCAAAGACTTAAGGGGTAAACAGATTCTATCTGATAACCAGCCTCGCACACCTACTTCATCAATTAGACTGGCGCAGATGTATTTTTAATACATTGTTTCCAGTTTAGGATGTTGAATGCTAGATCTTCTTGACTTAATACATGGGTTTTGCTTGTGCCTCTGTTTTTATGACTAGGCAACTCATTCTATAATCACCTAATGAGGGTACAGCTCTAAAACTCAGTTTTATGGTTCTAAGGCTGGCTGGTAGTTAGGTTTCCCGAACTCTGTGGTAGCTCTCAGAGAGGCTGATTCCATCAACAGCTGAAAAATATCAAAGTATTAACAGTGCCATGTTGCGCATGGATGGTGTCTCTGTTTGTACTTTTGGTGTGCATTGCTAGGGCCACATTTTGAGCCCTTTGTTACGGCTTAGGGTTTATTAATAGTAATGAGGCAATTGCTTTGGTTACTAAACAGTGTACCGAGTACTGTCTATGCTTTGAGTCAAGTTCTTTAAAAAATTCAAAAATGACAAAAGTACCAAAAACTATAAAACATAAAAAACCATCGTCATCAACAAGTTCTCTAAACCTATCATTCACTAATACTCGTGGTCTATGAAGTAACTTTTTTTCTGTTGAGTCTTATCTCTTACAAAGTTCACCAGAGCTACTTGGTCTTTGTGAGACTAATTTGAGTTCAGCTGTCTCATCTTGTCATCTTATTGTTGATGGTTATCTTCCGTTAATCCGTAAAGATTCCAATAGTCACATGCTTGTCGAGAAACTAGGTTTGAATCCATAGACTATTCTTTTATGTGCTTTTGTTTAGCACCACTTCACTCTATCGCCTTTCTCTTTGTTCTATATCGCTCTCCTTCATCTCAAGACTGCACTCTTTTTGATGTTATTACTGATCAAATTGACCAAACACTCTCTCTTTATCCATCAGCCAATATCGTTGTTGTTGGTGACTTTAATGCTCATCACACTGAATGGCTTGGCTCTAGTGTCAGTGACTCTGCAGCAAGGGCTACCAACTCGTCGAAAATTCCATATATTTATGTGTAATTGGCCAAAAAATGCATTATGGGATGTCTTGCGGGACCAAATTCATATAAACAACATAATCAGTTAATACATTAAACACTTTTTATAATATATATACATAGATATATTACATATATTGGCTTTAGCTTTTCAGGAATCAAATTATTATTTGTAATCCCTTATATAATTAAATATGCCAGCTTTTTGTTCAGCCATCAATTGTGTAAACAAACGTGGAAAGAATGTTGAAAACAGTTTATCTTTTTTTAGATTCCCAAAAGAGAAAAACAGGTAAGTAACTGTTCACCATATTTGATTTATTAAAAAAATAAATATATCAAAACTTTAAAGATATTTTTAAAACAATGTAAATGCATAGTATGATGAAAATCATTGATACATAATATGATGGAAATAACTTTGGGTTCATAATTGTCGTCGTCAAGATCTTGATAATATATCAGCTGTCCAAACCAATTTTAGAAATAAATATTTGTCATCTCAAGTTAAGATTTTTCGTCTTAAAAAAAAAAAATAAAGAACTTACAGTTAAAGATCAAAATGTTACAAAATTGTGATGGTTCAATAGAACACATTATAAATTTATCTAAAAAATTTTTAACTACTACCCAGCTACAATTTTTTGAATAACCGCGTTTAAAAAGAAAATGTTGGACTGCTAAAGATAAACTGTTGGCCTTGAGGATTATGTACCACAGTCCACAAACTTTTAAAATGCTAAGAAGAGTTTTTCCAATGCTAGAAGCCATCTGCTAGAAGCACTATTTTAATGTTTCTAGAAATTATTTTTTAGGACCCTAGTATCTGGATTTTTAAATAAGGTTATGACCTTATTAAAAATGAGAGTTGAAACCATGATAAAATTAGAAAGGAACTGTAGCCTTGTTTTTGATTAAATGTCTTTAAAGCAACATCTGGATTATGACAAAAACATTGACAAGGTTGTTGGAATTCAATCGAATGGTAAACCAGTGAACCAAGTACTTGTATTGATGGTTTAAGGGTTATCAACAAAATGGAAACAACCAATTGCTTATTTTTATAGTAATAATGCCATTAATTCAACCAATTTAGCTAAGATCTTAAATAACGCTATGGTTCATCTACATGGAATAGGTTTAGCTGTAAGATGTCTTGTTTTTGATCAAACTCAACTAATATTAGAGCTATTAAATTTCTAGGATTTTCATTATTAAATCAACAAATTTTACATCCAACTACAAGAGCAAAGGTATATATAATATTTGATCAACCGCATCTCATAAAAAGTGTCAGAAGTAATTTAATACAACATGACATTTTGTCTGGTGGTAAAATAATCTTGTGGAAGCATCTGCAAGAGCTCTATTTGGAAAAGGTTAATGCTATCCGCCTTGCTCCAAAATTGACAGATTGTCATTTAGATCCAAGATCACAATTAGCCATGCAAGTAAAGTTGTCAACACAAATTTTTAGTAGTCAAGTTAGTACTGCTTTGGATGTATATGCCTCTACAAAACTATTGCCTGAAAAAGTTTTGTCTTCATCCTTTTTTATTAAAAATATGTATAATTTATTTGACATAATGAATTCTCGTAAACTAATAGCTGATAAACGAACACGTTCTGCTTTAACGCTAAATAATAAATTTATTCAACAGCTTGAAGATTTGAGAGTTTAGATTAAGGAGTGGCATTTTTGTGGTGGTCGTAGTCAAAAAGGTATATCCAGTCATTGGGATTTATATGTAACTATTTCTAATATTCTTTGTCTCACTAACGAATTGCTCCACGAGGATTTCTTTTATGTTTGCACAGCTCAGTTTAATCAAAACTGTTTAGAAATTTTTTTTGCATTAATACGAAGCAAAGGAGGTTGGAGTTACAGACCAACAGCATTGCAATTTAAATCAGCATATCAAAATGCTTTAGTACTCCTTTCAATAGAGCAATCTAATTCTAACAGTAATTGTCTCCCAGAATCCCAGATTTTTTGGTTGCAGTTACCGTAGATTCAATTACCAACAAAGTATTTGAGAACCAAATTTCTACAAATGAAAATTGATTTTTAATCAGCCATCTTCATTATTAACAAAAAAAATACAATCTTGTATTTTACAAAATGTTGCAAGTGATTCACTTTCGCAGTCAGTTAAGCAAGTTTTAAAATCGATTGCAGAATATTTAATAAAGAAAGTTCAAATTTTTCAAAAATGTGTCCAAGTTCTTTCATGTCAAGCGGAAGTAACTTATTTAATACTAATTCTTTTTTACAAAACTTGCTTCAAGATATGGAAACTTTTATTTTACAAATCAAAATTTTACTTAATAAAAGAAACATCATACAACAAGTTATTAATGAAATAAAAAATCATTGGAATTTTAGATATCTTTTTGATGAACATGTTGATCATGCCTTTCTCTTGAAAGAAAGTTTTATTAGAAACTTTGTTATTATGAGAATGTCTTATTTTATATGCTTTTATAAACGAGATATACAACCACGAAACAAGACATGTAAAAAAAAGTTGTCTCGTATTATCCATGGATAATGCTTGCATTAATGCTTGTGATAATGCAATTTTAGATCCATGCTTGCTTTTTATATTAAATAAAAATGATTTTATTTTATTAATTTAAGATATTTCTTATTAGAAATAGTGTTTTTTTTCTCACAGCATCATTTATTAATTAAGAATTTAAATAAGAATATATATTTAAAAGAATAAGGTGATAACAATGCTTTTAAATAGCAGTTTTGCAAGTTTTTATCACAATCATAAATATATTCATTTTAAGTTAATAATGTTATACAAGTAAATTTATTAATAAGTTAACAATTTCAAAAGTTTAGTTTCTAAAGGAGTTTTTTTCAAGCTGCCTAATATGATTGTTATTTAAATTTATGTTTTTAAAATTCATTAAGTTTGCATATTAGATTATTTTGGTCCCGCAAGGCATCCCACAATGCTTTGCGGCTTAAATTACACTATTTTGTCGGGAGTTGGCAGCCCTTGCTCTGCAGGCATTCAAGCCCACAACTTTTGCCTTTCTCAATCCCTAATTCAAATAGTCAACTTTCCAACTCGCTTTCCGGACAACCCGGATCATTTACCTTCTCTACTTGACTTATGTCTTATTTCAGATCCTAATCAGTGCACATTTTCTACACATTAATCCTTAGGTGCTTCTGATCACAGTTTTGTCTCTCTAAAACTATTATCTCATTCTTCATAATATGAATCCTCCTATCATCGTACCTCTTACAACTACCTTAAACTGACTGGGACTCTTTCCGTTTTTCTTCGTGATGGCCCTTGGGTAGAAATCTTTCATCTTCCTGTTGATAAATGTACTTCTTACATAACTTCGTGGGTTCAGGCAAGCATGCAATCTTTTATTCCCTCTCGAAGATTCTAGGTCAAGGTCCTTACTCTTCTCCATGGTTTTCCTCACATTGTGCTGCTGCGATTGCCAATCAAAACCGTTACTTCCATATCTATCAGCAAAACAATTCTCCAGAAAACAGACGTCTGTTTATTACTGCTAGAAATTGTAAAATGGTTTTGTCTAACGCTAAAGCTTGCTATTCTCATGTTATAAAATCTCTTCTTCCTATCATAAGCAAGGTTTTTGAATCTTTAATTAACAAACATTTAATTTCTCATCTTGAATCTAATAACTTACTTTCTGATCATCAATATGGATTTCGATCTTCTTGTTCTACAGCTGATTTGCTAACAGTAATAACCGATAGGTTTTATCGTGTATTAGATAAAAGTGGAGAGATTAAGGCCATTGCTCTTGACATTTCTAAAGCTTTTGATAAAGTTTGGCATGCTGTTCTTCTCCATAAGCTTTCTTCTTACGGTGTACTGGTAACATCTTTAAGATTATTGAATCCTTCCTTTCCAATTGTAGTATAAAAGTTGTCCTCGATAGACAGCACTCTTCTTCTTATGCTCACAGTGGTTGGTGAACTTTAATTCAGATGAAACTTAACTCTTACTTCCAATTTTTATCGGAAACCATATATCAAATTCGTTGCAAAATAAGTATCTGCTAAGGTTACATCTATTTATTGAGCTAAACGCTCTCTTACTCCGGATTCTATTCTCTATCTCTACAAATCTGGTCTTGTATGGAATACTGTTGCCATATCTGGTGCGGATCTTCTAATGATGCCTCTTTCTCTTTTTGACAAGTTGCAAAAACGCATTGTAGACGTAATTGGACTTGCTCTTGCAGCCAACCTCCGACCATTATCACATCGTTGTAATGATGCTTCTCTTTCTCTTTTCTACAAATGCTATAATATGCACTGCTCTAAAAAGCTAGCCTCTCTTGTGCCGTCTACTAAAATTCATTCTCGTGTTACTCGTCATTCAATTAAGTCTCATCCTTTTTCTGTGACTGTTCCTAAGTGCTCCAAAAACTCTTATTCGTCTAGCTTTTTTCCTCGAACATCAGTTCTTTAGAATTCACGTCCTTCATCTTCCTTTCCTGATTCATATAATTTGCAATCAGTTAAGTCGTCCGTCAATCTTTATCTTACTCTACAATTTTCATCTTTTCTCTTCCAGTAACTCTAACTCTAATTAGTGGTTGCTTGCAGTCTTGTTGGAAGTGAAGATGTTTAAAAAAAAAAAAAAGATTACTTTCAGTCACAACAGTAAAACCTTCCCGTCTGGCAGGAGAATCCTGGAAAAGTTTATAAAGAGCTTTTAAAATCTTTTTAATACCCCAGTACCCCAGTCTGTTTTGATTTCTCCAGTTTTGAATGATAGATGAATCAAATGAAGACACAAGATCCAGTTGGAATTAGTTTATTAATGTCAGCACGACAGTTTTGTTTCTCAGAGTAGAAGACCCAATTTGCATTTAGGCCATCCATAGATATTTGAATAAGTTTGTTTTTATTCAAAGGTTTAAAACCCCATAAAAGATTATGCAAAAAATCTCTACTTCAACTATGTCCAATAAAGGTTGAGTCTAGGTAACGAGTACAAACACGGTTTAAAACACTATTACAATAATTAACAACAAGATCCATCTGCCCCATTTGAACAACTGAGTTAAGACTTTCATCGAAAGAAACAGCATTAAAGTCTGACTTATCTATATCTCTAATAAGAACTGATTGAAAATGAGGAGTTATTCCAAAATTTATATAATATGAGCACTTGTATTTTTGAAGAGGCAAACGTTTACAACTACTTTCCTGTTGAATGATATTTCAACGCCCATTTTAGACAGTTCAATTATATTTCTTGGATGTGGACAAACTCTACATTTTGCTGAGGAATTTGTATTCCAACAAATTAACAAAGCTTTATATTCTGGTATATGTAACCACTGATCATTAAAATATCTTAAGTTCATTATTTAATTTACTTAAACTTGTTCTAGTCTAAAGAAAATAAAAACAACTGACTAATAACATTAAATAGTTGGCTAACTAACTGACTAATAACATCAAATAGTTAGTTACTAAAACCTAGCTGCTAATCAAGCTAAAAAAAAAAACTGCTTTCTTAGAGTTAAACTGAGTGTTAAAAAAAAGACTCATTGTTAAAGAGCTTCTAAAATAAGATAAGTAATAAAAACCTCGATTTAATTTAACCCCCCTGATTTTTCTAAAATTTGACCTAATTTTCCTGATTTTTTTGAAGACATCTAAACTCTCTGACTTTCCCTGATTTTCCTGATCTGGCAAACACCCTGATTAACACAATTCCTACAATATATATTAGGTTGTTTTATATTTTATCAATTTTTGAAATTGAACTCGCAAATTGATTATATGATCCGTTTATATGAAAATGAATTTGAGCAAAAACATATATATATATATATATATATATATATATATATATATATATATATATATATATATATATATATATATATATATATATATATATATATATATATATATATAAATATATATATATATATATATATATATATATATATATATATATATATATATGTATATATATATATGTATATATATATATGTATATATATATATGTATATATATATATGTATATATATATATGTATATATATATATATATATATATATATATATATATATATATATATATATATATATATATATATGTATATACATATATAATTTTTAGGGACCCGCCAGTTCGATTTTAGGCAAAAATGTTGGGTGTTCTCAACACCTGGCGGGGACCTTATGATTTATCCTATAAAATTTTTTATTCTTTTAAATAATATATGATGGATTGAATATCAATTATATAAAAAGAGCATGTTGAAAAAATTAAGAAATTATTCAACAGAATCTTCTGGAATTAATAAAAACTCCAAATTTTTCTTTACAAAAACCTATTAAAAGGCGTATCTTAATTTTTTCAACATGCTCCTTTTATCTAATTAATATTCAATCTAACATATATTATTTAAGAGAATAAAAATTTCTATAGGATAAATTTTAAGGTCCCCGCCAGGCGGACCTTAAAATTTATCCTATATTTTTTTTTCCTTTGCTCAAACTTATTTTCATATAAATGGTCAATTTATAAATTGAGTTTAATTTCAAAAATTGATAAAATATGATACAGCCTAATATATATATTAGGGTAGGTCAATTTTTCACTTTTTTTTCAATTCGTAACGGCTAAGGTACTGAAAGGGTACATATATAAAACAAAAAAATAAAAAAATGAAAGTGTTTAGTCAAACGGCGGCTTGCGGATTAGCGATCGAAATTTACAAGTACCCTCATCAACATTTGCTATAAAAATGTTAACTATTTGCTTGTGGTTTTATACTTTTCAATACGTTCAGACAAAATTTTAATCCAAAAAAAATTCAATACACGAAGAAATAATTAAAATGTTTGTATTTAAAATTATTGATACGGTTTATCGTTTCATTTTGTTAAGCAAAAATGTCATAAGTACAATTTATATTTAAGTATACATTTTTACTTGTTGTGTTACATCGGTTATCTAATTTAACGCTAAATGAAATACAATAAATAATCATTATTAGTTTAATAAGTCACTTAAAAAGCAATATTAAAATAAAATAAAAATTATTTTAAGAATGTAACAAGCAAGTTAAGCGAATAAATTATCGTAAGACTGAGAATAATATCCTTTTGACAAAAACCTTTGACGCATTTTTCTGAGCAGAAACACTAACAAAACTACTTAGCACTAAGTAGTTTTGTTAGTGTAGATTTATGCGTGGCTTCAAATCTATATACGGTGTTAGAAGCTTCAGAAACTAATTTGACACATCTTTATCCGCATCTATATCCATTTCGATACAAACAAGATCAGCAATTTCAATAACAGATATTCAGCTCGTAGCGTTCCAATTTAGTTGAGGGATTTTCGTTTCTATTCCATAACTGCTTTTGTTTCTAAAAATAAAAATATCATTACTTTCAAAAAACTTGCGAAAAAAAAAAAAATTAATAACCTTAATTAAAACTTAATACTATAAAATACAGCACAAAACCTTTTTAAAAAAGTTTTGTATACAGCTGTAGCGGTATTCTCATCTCTCCGTTATGTTTAACGGAGCGTTAGTCAAAAATTTCTTTTAATCTACATTAATAAAAAATTTAAAATTATAATTTTTTAAACATGAATGTTTTATTTTGGTATAAGTTTTATTTTAACGAATTTGTATAAATTTTCGTCATTTCTTTACTTGGAAAAAAATTGTAATGAAATTTCAGACAAAAGCTCCGTTAAGCTTAACGGAGAGATGAGAATACGGCCGCTGCCTGATAATTATAAATAGAAAAACTAATTTTAAAATGCTTACTGTTTTCTGAGAGTGAGTATTGTCTCAAATCCGAGCGTCCTGATCTGCTCGTCATCATTTAAACCATTACGTAAAGAAAATTTGCAGGTATCAAACAGAAAGCATTACCTTGAAAATTTTTTTTTGCAATTTTTTAGCATTATCATATTTAAAGAGGTTCAATTGATTAATAGTGAAATACAGAATATGGGGGAAATCTTGCAATTTAGAAGATTTCTTTATTTGAAACCACGATGGAGCATAACCTTTAACAATATAATGGGTAAGCTTTTGCAGACTTGCGTTTGGAGAAACATTTCAAGTATAAACAAAGAATTCGTTTAGAAAGTGTTAACAATCGACCATGATTCGGTGGACCTATTTTACAATTAGCCTATTTGTCGTCTACTTTACCTTAACAATATTCGTAAAGAAGCCTTTGATCATGAATAATATCTTTTAATACCTCATCTGAAATATATCCTTCAGTGATAGAAGTTTGAATTGCTTCAAACTCTACTCGAGGTTGTCTATTAATTTCTTTAGAGCATCTTTTCCCAACTGGTTCATTAAAATTTTGTGGACCGGTTGCTTTCCCATCTAACTTTTTAAAAAGGGCTTTTAGTGGGAGTTCATTCTAATGAAGGGTACAACATATTGTGTGAAGTTTCCTTCCTATCAACTCTTCTAGATTAACCACCAAGCTACTCCTCTACCTGTGTTTGATGCAGTATTGTATAAAAGAATAGCACGGATGCTTCCCAGGCTGTCATATTCTTCAAGTACACTAAATATCTCAAGAGCAAGAATATCCCAAGTAACACCAACAACAGGTATTGTTCTGTGTGTCAAGTAGATCCCGTGAGATTTGCCATCCTTATGTTTAAAAGTAAGGTGATGCTCTGCAGCAACACATTTTGTTATGAAATTTTTTCCTTCAGAATTATTTGCTTTTAAGTAAATTTTTGTGTTCTTATCTATCTTTTTATCTAAACCAATGCAAAATAATTGTGTCTTCTCTTCTGAATCTCCATTTTTTGAAATTACTTTTACTTTTGCTCTGTCTAATTTACACTTATCCATTAGAATATTATTAGTCAACGTCCGGTCACAATAGATGCTTGATATCATGGAGTAAGGCGTTCCAAGAGCTGCGCCGAGATTTGAAGAACATCCGCCTCTGACCAGCCTCATTGCATATCTTGGAGGCTTTTGAATACTATAATCTACCTGAGTTCTTTTACTTGGTCTCCATTCATCCTGTTCCTTAAGTAAAAAATTAAAAATACTTATGATAAGTGATTTTATTATTAATAAGTGTTAAATATATACTAAACAAATTAAAATTTTAAGGTCACGCAAATAAAAATACCTGAGATTTTATTATTTCAGATATACATTCTGGGGGATTTGTTAATAAACTTGAGAGCTCATTATTAATATGTTTGTGACGTGATATATTTCCTTTCTTCTGTTTAATCCTGTTGTTTTGTTTTAAAGCAGATGTATCTACCGAAGACATCTGAAATAGCCCTTTTGGTCATGTTTTTAAACGCTGGTCTCGTTTATAAGCTCTTTCTTCTATTGGGACTTTTGCTACTTTAGGGCATATGCAAAACATTTTGCATTTTTCTTTTTTGCACTTTACATAAACATTGTTACATGACACAATATTCAATGAACAGCAACAAGCAGATATGTCAAAAAGTTTATCTAGTTTAGAATCCAGGTTTCGTTTGGTATTTGCTCTAGCGTGTTTGCGGTTTATATTTTTTACAGTTGCAAGTAGATTTTTAACTTTTGTTTCAATAGACTTATCGTTTATTTAAGGCAATCGTGGATTGACAGATAACCATATAGATTTTAAAACACATGAAACTCGCTTAACTATTGCCCAAAAATTTGGCCTAATGTCAGAACAATCTAGGAAGTAATAAAATTGAATCAATTGTCTGTATGTGCTTTTTTTTTTTCTTTTTTTTTTTTTTTCGTAAGTTTTTGTTTACATTTGACGTAATATATATAAATTACATATTTTTTTCAAATACAAACAAGGCTTCTAAAAAAAGATCAAATGATCTTATCGTCAGAAGCCTTTTACAAAACAGAGTACGTAAAGTATTATAAAAACGCCTTTTTACAATAAGAGAACGTAAAAAATTAACATAAAAATATTAAAATAGCACTTAGATAAATAAAAACAAATTGCCAACAAGTATAAAACAAAGATTGAACATATATTTCAAAATTATTATATATCATAAGACAAATTAAAAATATTCTAAGATATTTTCAATAGAGAGAATAAGATCTTTTAATTTAATTTTAAAAACAGAATAAGTTAGGGGTTAGCCGAAGTTAGGCAAAATAATTTTGTTCCAGAGATGAGCTGCACCATAAGTGATACAGAATTGATTGAATTTTGTTTGACAGAGTGGTTCATTTAAATAGTTATTATTCCTCATGTTAAACTTGCTTAATGGTTTCAAAATAAAAAGGTCTTTAAGAATTAAAGAAGATAAATCATACTTCCACATATAAACAAAAGATAAATTTTTATATACGTTTAGTTTATAAATATCGAGGATTTTCATTTGATTGAAAAATATTGAGGAATTTGAGAACCGATCCGCAAAATTAATTACACGGGTCGCATGTTTCTGACGGCGATGGAGACATTGTAACTTGCTTTGATCAGTGCTACCCCAGGCAATAATTCCATAACTTATATAACTATGAATAGAAGAATAATAAAGTTTAGTTAAATTATTTTTATCTAAATGAGTACGCGCCTTATATAGAACTCCAATACTTTTTGAAACTTTCGAGCAGACATAGTTAATATGATGTTTCCATGTGATGTTCTCGTCAATGAAAACCCCCAAGTATTTAGTTACAGAATCTCTTTTTATTTGATTATAGTCAATAAAAATTTTTGGTAAATTTTGGGGTAGAGAACGTTTTTTGGAGAGCGGGTGGAAAAAAATCCATTTTGTTTTGTTTACATTTAATGTTAATTTGTTACTTTAAAACCATTTAGATATGTTTTGAAGTTCTTTGTTCATAACGGAAAATAGCAGGTAGATGTCACTGTTAGAGAGAAATAAGTTTGTGCCATCAGCAAACATAATACTTAAAAGATTTGATGCTTTATGCAAGTTGTTGATATATATTAAGAGCAAAAGAGGGCCTAAGATGGAACCTTGCGAAACACCACAGGAAACATTTAAAAACTGTGTATAATTAAGTTCATTACAAGAAACAAATTGTTTTCTGTTGAATAAATAACTTTGAAACCATTTAATAACTCTTTCATTTATTCCGTAATAATTAAGTTTATAAAGCAAAATATCATGATCCACAGTATCAAATGCTTTTGAAAGATTGATAAAAATTCCTAATGTAAATTGAGATTTTTCAAAAGAATCGGAAATCTCACGTACCAACTGAATTATTGCATGCTCGGTTGAATTATTCTTCTTAAGGCCAAACTGATTGTTCTATAATAAATTATTTAAACTAAAATAATTAAATACTCTATTGAACATGATTCGTTCTAGTATTTTTGAAAATATAGATAAGATAGAGATAGGCCGGTAATTACTAATGTCAGATTTGTCACCAATTTGCTTGGATCCGTTGTAATTAAATCAAAAGGACAACCTCCGTAATTCTCTTCACTTTTCGATCGCGTATAGGGCCTTTTTTATTTTTTAAAACTAAATACTTTGTTCATATTATTATTACGAGACACATAAATTATTTGCAATAAATTAATAACACTTTATTAAATTACTCAACTATTTAAATTTTTCCCAAAATAATAACTTAGGGGAACATGGGGTAAGATGACGAATGGGGCAAGATGACAACCTACAGTTATCTCTTAAGCAAAACTAAATACAACAGTTGACTTTAGCTGAAAGGGAAGTAGATTAGTTTTACTAGATTTATCAATGGTTTCTTTTTAAATATTATTTTTGTGACGAAAGTTAAGTATTAAAAAGTTTTTCCGACATTGAGAAAAAAACTTTTTATCCTCGTTTTACTTGATTTATTACATCTCTACATCACCAGCTAAAGGTAAGCGAGAAATTTTTATTTAATTTGATGAAACTGGAAGCCATACAAGTAGTATTAGGCTATGATAATTTGATTATGTACTGATTCTGATTCACTTTAAAGATTGTATTAGCCTGGGGCAAGATGACCGGGGCAAGATGGCTTGTCCGTAATCTATATTAAACGGAAGTTTACTTGTACTGTTTGCTATTCTTGTATTGTTCAGTAATTATTTTATTACGAAATACAATATTTGTTTGACAATAGTTTTATTTTGTTGCGTTAGAGTTTGCTACAAACTGATTACTAGGTTGTTACTGTTTTTTTTTTGCATTGACCGATAAAAATGTATAATTTATTAGTTTTAAAAGTTACACCTTTATTTGTATTACTTTTTTAATAAAAAAGAATTTGTGATGATGGTTTTTGAGGCGTTTATAGCTTCATAGAGTTTTCTTAAAGTTTTAAACTTTGTTAATTCAAATCGTCATCTTGCCCCGTATGCGGGGCAAGATGACGATTTGAGTTAACATCGTTTAATGAGTTTTTCCTTAGCTATTTTTTACTTTTAGAGTGGTTTTTTGATACATCAGTGACGCAGAATGATTTTTTATCACTTTTAAATCAAGTTTTAATTTTTGGGACAGATATTGACTAAGATACAGGCGTTTTTCGAAACGTTCGTCATCTTGCCCCATGTTCCCCTACTTTTGAATTAATATTTTTACAATTAGTAAAACATTCTTAATGTTCACATTAATCTATTTTAACTACATTATATCATTCTACAAAAGTAAGATTTTTAAAATATAAACCAGTTAAGCATTTAAATCTAGTTCTATAGACTCGGGCGAATAAAAAAATACTCCCTCCGTCCGGAAATATGGCATACATTTTAGCGATTTTTGTTGTCCGGAAATATGGTATACATTTGCGAAAAATAAAATAAATCAAAAAATGTACATGACAAGTATATTATATTAAATTGATTTGAAACATTTTAATTAAATAAGAATGCTTTTTTTCACTCGAAATTTGATTTGGCTTTATTGTACGCTTACGCTTTTACGCTTATAAATTTGATTTTTTGGCGTTTTAAATGTTAAGTAAAAAGCAGTCAGACACTTCGTTTGTCTTATTAATCTCCTTTAAAATGCTAACAAAGCACATACTACTAAGATTACGAATCTACGAAGTTAAATATTGTTTACAAACAAAAGACAATACATGCTTTAAAAAATGAAGAAAAATAAACTTTATAAAACAGCGAAAAGTAGTATACTAAGTATGCAAATCTACGAACTCCATCGAAGTTCCGCAAAATAATATTTAGTTAAAACTTAAGTTTGCTATTTTTGTTACTTACAAATAAATATCCGACTTTATATTGTTTAACGGTAATTACATACCAAAATCGACCTACTCTAATATATATATATATATATATATATATATATATATATATATATATATATATATATATATATATATATATATATATATATATATATATATATATATATATATATATATATATATATATATATATATATATATATACAGTATCGGACAAAACGAGTGCAACCAAATAATGCTAATTTAGTTTCTTTATATAAAAGTATTGCATTTTTTCCATGCTTTATATAAGGTTACTTTCTATATATATATATATATATATATATATATATATATATATACATATATATATATATATATATATATATATATATATATATATATATATATATATATATATATATATATATATATATATATATATATATATATATATATATATATATATGTTTGTGTGCCACAAAATTTTAAATCAATTTTTGAAAGCTTTTTTCTCAACCAATTTTGCTCAAATTTTGCACACTTAATCATTTTCGATGACAATACAAGGAAATGGAAAAATTTGACCAAAAAAAGTTAATTAAGTTAACAAAAATTTAATTTGTATTTTCCCATACATTTTATTTATTTGATATGAATTGCGTATTACGTCACAAAAATCATTGATTTGCAAATTATTTGCAGTTTCGAAGACATTAAAGCGCAGCGATTCAAAACCTATTGTTTTTTAAGTCTTAAGTTAGTAAGTTAAAAAACAAAAATTTAGTAAAAACAGTAATTTTTAAATTTAAAAAAACAAAAAACCAGTAATTTTTCCTTCTACAAAAGATAACAAAAAAAGAATTTCTAGGCCCAATAGAATTCTGCTTGCATAAAGCATGGATTTGAAAAAAGAATTTTTTTTTGATTTACTAGTTCAATTTAGAGAAATAACTATGTAACTGTTGAGAGAGTAAATTCTTCAAGTTTTATTCATCACAAAGTTCATTATTTGTACACGAAAATTAATAAATTAATCAAAAGTATTAAAAAAAGTTGATTTCCTTCTGGACAAAACAAGTGCAACTCGACAAAATGTTGACCAAGCTGTATTTCGCTATCAATATTTCGTGGCGAATCCTTTGTTGTCGATCACAGCCTTGCATCTTCGAGGCATAGGTTCGATCAGGTGATCAATGGAACTTTGTGGAATCGCTGCCCAGGCCTTTTGGATTTGTTCAAACAGTTGATCCTTAGTACGAACACCTTCACGATTAATTCTGCGGTTGACGATCTCCCACAGGTTCTCGATGGGGCTGAGATCCGGAGATTGAGGCGGCCAATCGATAACCGATAGGTGGTTGTCTTGAAACTACTGCTTGACTACTTTTGCAGTGTGTATCGGATCGTTGTCTTGCTGAAAAACCCATTTTATTGGCATATTCCATTCAGCATGAGGTAACATAACATCTTTCAGGATATTTTTATACATGAAACGATCCATTATTTCATCGTTTCGATGTATTGGACCTAGACCGTTAGCAGAAAAACACCCCCAGACCATTGCATTGCCTCCACCATGCTTCACGGTCTTATGGCAGTAACGTAAATCGAGGCGTTTTCCGGCCGGTCGACGTACACGGCAAATGCCATCGCTCCCAATGATGTTGAACTTCGATTCATCACTGAATAGGGCAGTTCGCCATTTCTGCACATTCCAGTCAATATGAGATGTAGCAAACAGGAATCTTTTCTTCTGGTTTTTTAGTGAAATCGGCGGTTTCTTTGCAGGGCGTCGAGAAAACAATCCGGCTTCAACAGCACGTCGTCTGATTGTTCGGTTCGATACAGGCAGCTCTAATTGCTTTTGTATCTCGACTGATGATATCCAGGGATCCTTCTTGACGGATCTGACGATCATAGAATCCTCTCTAGAAGTGGTGGAACGCGGTCTTCCACCTTTGTTATCTGCTGCCAACATCCCCGTAGAACTATATTTGGAACATAGTCTTGATACGGTCCATTTTTTCACGCGATATTTATCACAAATAATTTTTTGTGACATTCCACTTACGTAATCGCCAATAATTTTCTTTCTTAGTTCCAATCCAAGACTGTCGGGAGCCATTTTTGCACTTGAAGTCATAAAAATAATAAAAATAAATAATCACGCTTCTCAAGGCTTACCGCGTTACATTTACCTTGTGATGATACAATAATGCTCTGTAGAACACAACGTCTTGGTTGGATGTGGACTGTATTGATGTAATGAAACACTTGTTGTATTTCACTTCTTGTATTGATGTTCTTCGATAAAACATTTTGATAAAACTCACTTCGATAAACTGTCTTGATAATACTGACTGATTGACTTCCATATACTGACTGAATTACATGTCGATTTACATGTCTCTTATATAGTAAAATGAACCTGTTCTGGAAGATTCTAGATGCTTCTTTTTGATGCTTCTAGAAGCTTCTGAATGTTTCTAGATACTTCTGGGTGCTACTGGATGCTTCCAGATGATTTTTCTGGAAACTTCTGGAAGCCTCTGCATGCTTCTGGAAACTTCCTTTAATTATTAAAAAACTTCCGTGACGTTGACACGGACCAGACTTAAGAAAATGAAACAAACCAAAAAAGTTGCACTTGTTTTGTCCGCTGCAAAATGGCACTTGTCAACGAAATTCTGCCTGTGTGCTGTCACCTGATTGCTCATGTCATGGCATGCTATGACTCCAGACTCCTGAACTGTTTGCTGTGGTAGTATGGTTCGTTTCGTTTTTAAGACATGTAAAATTAGGAACACTTTTTAGCATTGTTCGATGTTGGTTGCAAATGTTTTGTCCAATACTGTATATATATATATATATACAGTACTGTATATATATATATATATACAGTACTGTATATATATATATATATACAGTACTGTATATGTATATATATGTATATATATGTATATATATATATATATATATATATATATATATATTAATAACTAATAATTTACTCACCAACTTACTTATTTGTTTTGCTTTTATTACGGGCCAGCCGAACTTGGCCTGTGAAAAAAAAACTAAACACTTAAAAAAAGGCCCGGAGAAGTTCTATATTAAACGTATAATTAATATTTTTAAAGAAAAGTATACAATGATGTTAACTAGTAACCATAGTCATTGATTTCAATCCTAGGAAGCTAATTTATCTAGTCGTAGACATAGACGTGCATACATCGCGTGTTTTGTTTGAGCAAACACTTATATAAAAGAAAAGCTTCTCTCATGCTTTTAATTTTATTCCGATTTAGCTTTTTAAATGTTTTTAAATTTCTGACACTATTTAGTAACCTTTTTAACACTTACAGATTTTTTCCTTTTTTCTTTTTAATCCTAAATGTCTACTACTAAATCATGTATAATCTACTGCTGCTGCTGCTGCTGCTACTACTACTACTACTATTACTACTACTACTACTACTACTACTAGATCTATAGTAATTAGAACACATTCGTTTTAATAATGTTGACACATCAGTTGTTTGATACAGTCCATCATGACACAACAGTTATTTGATACTGTCACGTTTATTCATGAATATTACACATATTTATGATAAGAAGCCATATTCGTAAAAATGTTTTTTTAAACAACGTTAAAATTGTCTCAAACTTGTGAAATTGACAAGTTTATGTACATCAAAATAACTTTTTTTACTGCATTGATTTCAGCTTTTGCTTGAAGAACAATTCAAAATTTTTCTATATTTAACATTCTATTTTATACATTTATACATAACATTTAAATAATCAATATAATTTGCCGAAGTAATAATTTGTCGAAAAAGTTCTGTTGACTATGTTTACTGATTTGATTATTTTTAGTGAAAATATTAGAAAAGTTTCTAAAATACGAAAAAAAAAAAAAAAACGCAACGAAAAAAAAAAAAAAAAAAAATTTTGTAAACTACTGATCTCTTGTATTAGAAATTATTTTATCGTCGTCACTAATGCCGTTACTAACGACATCCATAAAAGATTCTTGATCGCTCACCTAGCGAAAAAACAAACAAATTAATTCCTGAAATTACTGTACAATAAAAATAATGTATTGACAAATAAAATCACCTCTAGACAAAACAAATCCTCATCAAGCGCAGAAGGAAAGGATGCTGAGGCCCTCCATTTAGATGACATAAATTTAGAAGAATTTTCTTTTAATGGTTTTAAATAATTAAACCGATTTTTTTTTGAAGGTTGAACCAAAGAAGATGAACCACATAGAGAGAATAATCGAGTTTTCTTTAACTCTTGTGAGTTTTCCTTGGCTGCTTGTGTCTTTAATATTATATTAGAATCTCTGTTTTTTTTACACTGCTGTCGTTGAAAGCACGGTGAGCTAAGTTGTTGACGATGTTCAGCTAAATAACAGTATTCTTCGTTTGTCTTATTAATCTCCTTTAAAATGCTAACAAAGAAAACTTTATTATTCAACTTATTTTAAGATGTTTTTTTGTTAGAGAAGTAAAACCTAGTGGAATGATCATTTTTGAATTTCTTATTAATACCTATTTCAGTAAACGTCTGAACTAGCTGAATCAGTGGTATGAACCAGCAGAATTAAAAAAAAATCTGTTAAAAAAACATAAAAAGATTTTCTAAAATTTTTTTTGATCTAGAGCAAATTAAGTTGGGATGATTATGACATAGTGACGCGCAAAATGATGTCAATTGTGTCTATGAAAAATTCTAACATTATAAACATTTCAAACCTTGAGCCAATGTAAAGCAACGTTTACGTTTTAACCCACTTCCATAAAAATAAATAAAATAAAACATAAGGTAGATTTTTCAGCGAATACTTAAATCATTTTTTTGGGAAAAATAAAGAGAAGTTTTTTTAATTTTATTAGAATACATTGAATAAAAAAAGAAAAAAATTACAATTACATTGAATAAAAAAAGAAAAAAACTTTAAAAAATATTTTAAAAATTAAAAAAATTTTGGTACCAAATTCAATCAAAAAAGAAAATCAGGTAAAAAAAACTATAATAACAAATAGGTATCGAAAATATGTGCTCACGCTTTAATTCAGTATTTTACATGACCACCACGTACTTTTACGCAGACTCGAATACATTTTGGCATAGATTCCATCGAATACATTTTGGCATTATCCATAGATGCATGAATAATTCTTTTGAAGTTTAGCTATATTTTGCAAAAATTTCGCAAAAATTTCTGTGCATTTACCGAAATCACTGTTGATTGAGATTTATAAATGACATTAATTTGAAAAGTCATTTTTGAAAATGTTATACCAAACAACCAACGAAACTATGAAACTGAAACTTTTTAACTGTTAAACTAGAATTGTAGCCTCATGAGAGACTTGAACATCAGTTTTCTGAGTTTCAATAGCCAAAGTAATTTAAGCATCATGGATGACATAAACTTGATAACAGACAGCTTTAACACTGGTTATTCTTGTTTTCCAAAATCTGTCACTAAACATTTTTTTATATTATATAATCCCAAATGAACGGTTAAAATTTTAACAATGAGCAGAAGTTGAAAACAATCCAAACAACCTCTAAAGTACCCCAGACAAAGAACAAAAAGTGAACAAAGTACGAGATTATAGCTATGACGATACATGATAGGGGATACGGGATTTATTTCCAGAATTCAAAATTTGAACCCCAATATATTTTCCTTTCATGTACGTCCTGCTGTCATAACCCTTACCCCTACAATTATTCAACTCATGTGCCTATTTATTTAAAACATCAACAATAACTTCAGTCAGTCTCTCACCAATCAACATTCATTCTTTTTCTTTTTCTGCTTTCTGTTTTCTATATTCTGACCCAGATGTTTTTTTTAAATAAGATCAACGCATTCAAATTTGCACTAATTAATTATATAGTAATCAATAAAATCTGCAACAAATTAAGTAAATCACTGTAGTTCCAACTACTTTTAAAAATAAATTAATCACGGTAAGACTTTGTTATAACGCTTTTATTTTTAGCAAGGAGGTTTACCAAAACTAACCATTCCTTCTCCGAAGAAGATTTTAAACCCAACTCACATAAAACCTCATTCCACACACATAACAAGCACTAAAAACATTACAAAGCTTAAAAAAAAAAGTAAAAAAAATAAAATCTGAAGAATAGAAAATCTCTGTTTTTTAATGCAAAACTCTGCTTCCCAATCAAAAATTCTGTTTTCCAAAACTACAAATTACTTGAAGAATAGGAAGTTCTTGTCCCATAGTTCAACCAAGTATAACAGGTGCAGTAAAACAACAACTCATTGTGTGTGCGATTTGACATAGATGATTCATCAGAAGACTGGCTCTAATGCATTTCTTATCATGGATGGGTATGTGAAGTCTGCTTTTGCAATGACATGTGCACAGATGTGCGCATGTTCTTAATTTGATAAAGTAACATAATTATTAAACTCTTTCTACATTGGCGAATTCGCCCCATAGAAGGCAAAATTGCCCCATATAAGTGTGTAACACAAATTGTTATTCATGAATATAAATATATATATTTTTTAATATTTAAACCCGGTCGAACTAAAAATAGTTTATTCAATATTAATTAGTTATTGGTATAAGGTAAAAGCTTATCAGGTTGGATATATAGCGTTTAAGCAGCAAAAGTAGCAAAATCACCCCTGTTTACTCTATGTAAGTATATCTGATAAGCTTTTACCTTATACCAATAACTGATTAATATTGAATAAACTATTTTTAGTCTGACCTCATTTAAAAATTAAAAAATATGCATTTATATACATAAATAACAATTTGTGGTACGCACTTATATGGGGCAATTTCGCCTTTTTTTGTTACTTAATCAAATAAAGAACATTTGCACATCTGTATGTTCTTTTTTTTGTATTATTTAGATCTTGCTTGTCACTTTCTTGTTTCTTTTTTTATATGCAATGTTCAAAATTATCTTAAAAAATCCAATCCTGAAATCGAGACTGGAAAGACCATAAACTCTCAGTTAGTATAATCTATATATTTGGATATCAAGACTATTCATATTGTTTGAAGAGGCATCACACACTGAACAGCATTGGTATGAGTTTTTGCAGACAATATTGTTTGAACCTTCCCATCATTAATTGTAAGTTCAATAATACAACTTACTTCAATAGAAGATCTAAAAACCTCTAATAAAATCATACCCAAGCTTTCTATCTCACTTTTAATGTACTGATCTTCTTCAATTGCAGATTCCTTGGATTTCATTTTGTATACAAATATTATGGGTCTACAATAGGCTGTGGATGAAAACTTTTGATTTCTCCTAATAGGCACCTTTTCGTTGCTGTTGTTAAATCCAGTCAAATCCAATAGGAATAGACATGTAATAAATAATGATTCTTCACATTTTAAATCTCTGTTTTTCATGTCAGGTTCTGATAAAACTTGTTTATAAATACTTTAGCCAGTAGCACCATCAAAACCAGCCTTACATGTGAGTCTCATTGTTTTTATTGCTTTGTTGTTCAATATCAAGTGCCTCAGCACAGGTTCCTGAACTGCACAGATTCTTTGCGAAGTATGAATCATTAAATCTTTTAAAGGAACTGAAACTGAAAAGCCCTCCACTGTTATATTTGCAGAATAACATTTTAATTTTGCATCCCTGACATCATTATAAGTGGGGTAGATGTTATATTCGTTCTCCAAGGCTCCACTAATCAATTGGTAGGAAGCTTTTGTCAGACTGGCATCAATTATTAAAGCCAGTGCTTTGTCTGCTGAACATTTACTTGCTTTATCTGTATTTGAAATATTTAAAATGTTCTTGGCAGAAACAACAATAAATTCATCTCCTAAATTTTACTAGCACCAAAAAATAATTCATTGGATGAATGAGATGCAAGTAAGCTAGATACACACTGTTTTTTAGTTTATTTAAAACTATTATCAAATGTAACTGGTTTTCAACCACGCCTACTTGCAGTCAGTTAATTGTCTTTTTTTCGGACAATTAAATATTCATTGAGTCAGTTCACAAACTTCTTTTCAAAATTTTTGACAGTATAGTTTGCAGATTTCCACATTTTTTTATATAAGTAAACAAATTGTTGAACAGCATGCCTAAAATCGACATCTTTAAATTCAGCAACTTTTTTCTGAATAAATTTTAATATATTTTCGGTAATATTTTATTTTGAAATACTAAGATTGTTTTTTTTGGAGAAAATTATGAATGTCTGAGTTTAATAAAACCATATCTAAATAAATCTTATAACAAATATTTTGTGTTTAAAAGTTTAACATTATAATATATGTCGCGTGGACTACTAATTCTTGTTAGTAATTAAGTTACTACAAGTGTTAGTAATTAAAATTAAAAGTAATTAAATTACTAATTATATGTTGCTATGATATGCAAAGTAAGGTATCTATAGCAACCCAAAAAAATTAACCACATAAAAATTGCGAATCTCATTTTAATACGTACACCCAATATTGTGTTTATATTGCAAATAAAATACTGTTAAAACAATATTAATGTAAAAATAAGTTGTTGCTATGCAAAAATAAGTACCATAGCAACCAAAATAAAACATAAAAATCTGAACAGAGATTTAATGGGGACAAGCAATCAATGGAAACTCGATTGACGCATTATATAGGTCAAATAAATAAAAGACAGCACATGGCAAATTTCAATATTCAAATGCTCAGAATCATGGTAACTAAGGGATTTAATATAAATAAATTATCAATAAATATCTCTTAATATATAGTGTATTCTCTTAATATAATAGATACTAAAATTAAATTTCATAATTAGTTTTCATAATTAGACAACTAAAATTTTTCCCATTTTTTCCACCTACTGGCTCACTGTGCAATCAAAAGATCTCTCTTCTATCAGATTTTTATGGGAGGTATTAAAAATAATGTCAAAAGCTAATGCCTAATGATGCACAAGATTATTATTTAAAAAATTCTTAGTTAGTGGCATAAAATTGACTTTGAACATTTGCATAAGTTGTTAAGTAAAGAAATTGTGAAGCATATGTATGGCAGTTATTGCTGCTAGTAGGCAAGTTATAAACTAATCTGATGGGACTTAATTTTAATTTTTTTGTAAACCTATTAAACAGGAAACATAGTTTAAGTAGATTTTGTTTTCTGTTTTCTTCTCAACAGTAAGTAAAACTTTGATAACTTATATCGAAAAGTACCACCATTCCAATAATTATGAACGGTAGTGTATGTATGTATATTTATATGTATGTATGTATGTATGTATGTATGTATGTATGTATGTATGTATGTATGTATGTATGTATGTATGTATGAATGTATGTATGCATGTATGTTTAATATGTAAAATTGATTTCAAAAATAAAACTGGCAGTCAAATTGAAACTTTTACTGAAAATAGACATGCACAAAATCAATTTGCTCTAGATCAATTTAGATGTTTTAGAATGTAATAGATCTTGCTGATTTAAACTCTAACCAAAATGCATACAAACATAATCTGCATTGGGCACAACTACATAGAAATTGGATAACAGCATAATTCAGATAAGAAATTCAAATTTGATATTCCTACTCCGCCTAATTCTTAAAAAGTACCTCAAAAATAAAAATCTGTAATCAATGTAACAATAAATACCATTGAAGTTCAATGTTTTCATTGTTGCTAGTGAGTGTCGATTTCAGGCACATTAATTGAGATATTTCATCTTCATACTCAGAAGATTCTTTAAGAAGATCTAAATAAACAAAATTTCTTGTTAAATCTTACTATAAAAGTAAAGAAAAAAAAAAATACATATATTTTATATTGCATATATAATATTGCTTATATGAACTTTTAAGAATCAGTCAAAGATTGATGCTGTTATAGATTGGCAATTAAGACTAAACTTTACCCAAAAGACACTGAGGAGTTATAATAAAATTGTAAAAAAAAGAAAAAAAAAACTACAAAATATTTGATAAAAACTTAGTAGAGTAAAACAGGATAGAATGATTATTTAGAATGATTATTAAAAAAGAGGTAGAATGAAATAGAGGTAGAATAAAATAAAGAATATAATGAAATAGCTCATAACTATCTTTTTTTCAATCATATTGAAGAGAATCTTTTTTTGAATAAGATGATGTAAAATATTTAATTATAACATATTCTTTTATAACTTTATACACCAGCCAATAATCAAAATGAAATTTGATGTTTCTGGCAAAAATTTGAGTTAAAAAAAAACAACAATAAACTATAGGGTTGAATGAAGTATTATATTTGTTAACTTGGCTTTTATAAAAAATAATGTCTAAACTGGCCAATGAATCTCTATATATTCTTAAATGACTCGTAGTACAAATTTTAAATCAATTTTTTATTATATTATAATATGTGCCTTGAAAAAACTTGCACACAAAAAGAAAAAAGAAAAAAAAAGAAGAAGCATACAGCATAATAGCAAGTTGTACTTGCAGTGGCCATATACAAAATTTTCACTTCATTCAGCATACCAGTAGCAAATCTTTACAAAGATGTCCTAGGCACAGGCAAAACATTTAGCAGTGGTTCAAACATGAGATTGCAACAACAACAATTAACTCAAATATACACAGTAGATAGACTATTAAATAACCCGATTGAGGTTTTAGCAGAACAATGATGCCACCACACTAATTGCTGACTAATTGCAACATTAAGATCAATTACTTTTCCAAAGGTATACCAGGAAGAAATTGATACAAGCTTTTCATCCACTGGTGAAGTCATAAGTTGAGCATCAAAACCCTTTGCAATATTTTATCACTTAAAGCTGCTTCTTGCAAGTAACAGCTTTAAGTGATATTATATTGCTAAAGGTTATATTAATAAAACACTTCGCTTGTTGTAAAATTTTGATAAAATTGTTTCCCTGGTTATTAAGCCACGCAAGACAATGATGGTGAAAATAGTTCGGTAGTTAAATAATTTTAAATTGCGAAAGTTTCAATCGCTTAATCTAATTGCAATTAGTATTTTTTTTTTGAATAACTATGAATTCTACTTGTTGTTGTTGCTGGGAAAAGTATGGCAAAAGGTCTAATCATTAAAAAATATGAATAAAAACTTAGAGGAACAAATTCAGCTGTTTATCTTTCCAGAATATTCATAGCAGGTGTGGTGTTAAATGAATAATAAAACTGGTTAGCAGTATTAAAAAAAGTCAGTTAGAAATAGCACCAATGCTGCTGGTGATTATCTTACGCCACACATTACTATAAAACCAAAAAAATTCCTCCACAAAGATTAGTCCTTTAATAGTCCAGATGATGTCATAAACACAACATCTTCATCCAACATCCAGATGATGTCATAAACACAACATCTTCATCCTGTTAAATAGAATGTAAATATTTCTTGCAGTGGTTCACTCAAATACATTCAAAATTAATTAACAAAATTTCCAGGTGATTAGTTAAATTTTTATTTTAACCAACTAATTATTTAATTAGATAAATCAAATTATAGTTTTTAAATAATAAACATATTTTATTCATAGATAGTGACACTTGAAACATGTTACCTATCAGATGTACTTATTTGCATCATAAATTAATTATATCTTGTCAATTTGATAACCTCCTTTGTCAAACATTTTGTAACCACTAGATGTTGGCATTTGATGCCATGTGAAAAGAGTTTAGTGCAAATTACTTCAAAAGTTTTATGCAGAGATAAATTTCACAAATTTATCAAAAGAATGCTTTAATCTTTTTTTAGTCAACTGCAAGCAAAACTTTTTAGTTTAGCAAGATTTTGAGCATTAGCAAAACGCTTTTAAATAAAGTAGCTAATGATTTTAATTAAAGTATCATTCAAAGTTGTATAATTTTTTATTTATATTATTTAATTAAATAAGATTTTTTTAATAATTAAAAATAAAAAAAGTAAAAATAAAAAAAAATTAAAAAAATTCGTAAGCGACGACTATAAAAAAAGCGAAGATCCCTTAAATAAATTTTATATAAGAATCATTAACGTTTTAGTTGAGAAGAAAAAAAAGACTTTTTTGAAAGCCATTTGAATTTTGAAAGCCATTTGAATAACTTTGATCTTTACTTATGTTTTTATATTATTGAAACGCATTTAAATAAAGTAACATATCACTGCTAATGATATTTTATAAAAACATTAATGAATAATATATATATTTTTTATATTTATATAAGTATTTATATTTTATTATAAACGTTTTTAAATAAAAAAAAATTATATAAATTTTTTAAATAAACGATTTAATTATTTTTTCTTTTGTGCGAAGAATTGTTAAGAATCTTTTTTTAAACTTTTATATGTGCACGTTTATTAAATAATTGTCAGTTGTATGTTGTTAAAAGTCAGTTGTTGTTATTTAAAAAGGATTTCGCATATGTTATATTATAAAAACATTAGTAAAGATAAACGATTCAAAGTTATTTATTCCAAACGTAATTTAGACAATCTTATCGTTATAGTTTATTATTTACTTTAGTTAAGTTTTAATTTTATTTTTACTATTTTTTTGCTTTTAGTTAAGTTGTTTCTATTTTGTTTTTCGTTACTTTTTTTACGAAGATTTATTTTCTTGTTTAACGATAAATTTTTTTTTAAGTTTCTTTATAGTTAAGTTAAGAAATTTTTTTAGCACATTTTTAAAACGTATACCAAATTTTCAAAACATATTAACAGCCGAGGTCAAGTTAAGTAAAATCAATTAGTATTTGCGTGGTCATATTATAACGTGAAATGGCGCGCCTTTACATTATTATATGACCAAGCCTGAAAATACATAACATCATCATTTCACCTGGAGTCTTTGTTTATCTCAACGACCAGAATCTATGCCAGCTAACAACAGAATGTTAGCAACTGCTTTCTGAATCTACACTAATAACATCTAGTGTCAGCATACAGCATATAACATCAGCTTAAGTCAAATTGCTTTCAACCAACCTTCAACATTGCAATAACTCTGGGTATTCAAAAGGAAATTCAAAAATTGCTTTCATTATTTGCTTTGTTTTAAACAAGTGCTTTTTTAATTACCCATTTGATTGCATAAATTATAAAAGATTGCATATTTTATTCTCCCAAAATGTAAGAGTAGAATAAAATTTTTTTCTTTTTAATTAAATAAAGTTTCAAAATTGTTTATTGAACTGAAAAAGAATCAATTTTTTTTGTCAACAAGTTTTAAAAATATATATATTTAGCTTGTTTTTTTTATCTCTCTCTCAATCTTTATTATTGCATCATCTTATCATCATCCATAACTTGGTGTTATAGATGGTAAAATCTTTTTATTGCATCATCTTTGTCCATAATTTATTGCTGTAGCCAATACATATCAAAATGTTTGAACTTTGATAATCTGTCGAATATTTAACAATAACATGCCCACAAGTATTATTAAAAAAATAAATTATTTGACCTGTAGTAGAATCAATGAACATTTTAATACTGATTAAGAATATCAGAATTATTTTGCTTAACTCAAAAAAAGGTTAACGCACCAAGTCATTGCCATTGTGGATGCTATATATTACCAAAAAAAATTCACTCCAAAGTATATCAAGGTCTCTAAAGAAGCTAAGTTTTATAGAAAGTTAAAAAAATTAAAGCTTTTATCAATTTTTTTGAATTTAAAAAAAAAAAAAAAACTGGATAAAAACACTTTATAAGCCGTTTACGATATCCTCTTTAAGAAGGTTTAACTAGATAAAGATTGTTATATATGAAATCACTATAAAATTTCACTTCTTTCGAGACCCAACATGATATACTTTTTTTAAATATGACACTCATCATGTCATTGGGTGTTTTAGTGCAGAACTTTTTATTAGAACCAGCTCTAATAATAGTTTATAAATAATCAAGTCACAAAAGCTCATCATTTGCGACCACAGGAGATGCAAAGTTTTGCAAAAAATTTTATAGTTATAACCCTAATGCACATGACTTCACGATTTAAACCAACAGTTGAAAGTAACAACCCATCAATAAGAAAATCTTTCCCCTTCCCTGAATTCCATTTTCTTGTGCACTTCAATTTGCAATGCTGGTTTTAGTTTGAATTTCTAGACAAGGTTTTCCTTTAGATTCTAATAATATGTGTATTTATGAGATAAAATGTGTTTAAAATAAAATTCTATTTGTTCCTTCTTAGTCAAATATTAATATTTTTCGAAATTCAGAAAATAATATTAAAAAAATCGTTTTTATTATTTTAACTACTTTTCATAATTAAAAAAAATAATAGAAATAATAGAAACCCACAAGTCTATTGATTGCCTTCTGTATTCAAAATGAAATTAATTTAAAAACAACATTAGCTTTAATAACTTTTTAACTTATAAAAATTTTATAACTTCTTTTTATAATACAGTATTGTGCAAATTAATTGCATCAAACATTTTTTTCTTTTTATTTTTTGTTTTATTCTGTGTTTTCTATAATATAATTGTGATTAGAAGGATAAATAAATTTAAAAAAAGTAAATAAACAAAGATGGACACTACACCAAGAAAAAGATCCAAAATATTAACTTTACTTCAATATTCTGATAAATCTCAACGGTAGAGTAAACCAATCTACAGTTAGCTGGGTTAAGAAGCATTACATTGCAACAGGCAGCTTATCACCATTACGACCAGGAAAATGTGGTCGAAAAGGAAAGACCACAGAAAGAGATGGCCGATATCTGATGCCGGAGAGTATGAAAAATCCAAAAAAGACAAGTGACCAACTAATGAATGACTTAACTACACATGACATCCATGTCTGCTTGAGTACTGTGCGGAGGAGGTTGATAGCTGTTAGAAGGTTTGCCAGAAAACCTTCTTAAACCATTATTTACAGACGTCATGAAGAAGAAGCGTCTCTTGTGGGCAAAGGAATACAAAAAGTGGACTAAAAGACAATGGAGAAGGGTAAGACAATTTTAAGCTATTTTATTTACTATAGTTATATAATCATACTATTTTAAAAAATTGAAGCTATTAAATTGATGAGACTTGATAACAGTTAACTTGTTTATTTATTGATTGCAGGTTTTATTTTTGGATGGATCACATTTTGAAGTGCAAGGCTAGCAGTCACAGTTTGTTCGTCATTCTGATGGTGAGCCTATACGACCCAGACACATTGAACAATATGCCAAGCATCCAGAAAAGAAGAAGTTTTGGGGTTGTTTCTCTGCTTTTGGACCAATTACTGGCGTGATGAACTCTGACACTTACATTCAGGTTCTGCAAACACATTTAATTCCAGAGATGTTAAAATTGTTTGCAAATGGAAATGGAATATTACAGCAGGATTTAGCCACATGCCATACATCCAAAAAAGTCAAGAAATTCACGGTAAAAAATAATATTAAAACACTTAAATGGGGTGGCAACTCCCCATTGGATCTTAATCCAATTGAGAATCGCTAGGCAATTGTAAAAAAAAAGACTGCGAAAACATGACTGCACAACTAAAACTAAGCTTACCACCACTATCCTTCAGATTTGGATTGAAGACACAGAAATCCAAAACATTTGTAAAAATTTAGTAGATTTTATGCCAAATCGTGTGCAGAAAGTCATAGCAGCACAAGGAGGACATATAAAATATTAGTGCATGAGTTTTTATTTTATTAGAGTAAGAAAACTTAAAATTTCCTGGATTTTTATTCTTTTTAATTTTAATGCAATTAATTTGCACAATACTGTATTTTTACTTTATAAACATTTATCTTCATTAATAGAAAAAGAAGATATTATAAACAAAATCTGCTAGAAATAAAAATTACATACCAAATGGCTCATTGTTCAAGAAAAATATTTTTTTAATGAATATAGAAATTCAGTTTGTTTTTATTGCTATAACAAAACAGATAATCACTTTATTCGGAGTATGTCTCATTGACGACACTGGTTTGAGTCTTTGTACATGAAGGATTCAGTTTCTATGTAAATGCATTTCCCACTAGTCTTTGTTGCTTTTGTAACAAAGACCTGTGGAAAAAAATTTCACTATGCCAAAAAAGTTATTCTATCTTATACATATTTTAAAATTAATTAAATTTTTTGGAGCAAAATAACAAAAAAAAATTCACTAAATTAAAAACTAATAGTATTGTTCACAGCAAGAAACGTTGGTGAAAATGATCGAAGATATTCAATCATTTTCACCAAAAAAGCTTGGAATTTTTCTTTCCAAAGATAAAAAGATGTCAGAGCTACTGCTAACTGTAAAACTAAAAACAAAATCTCTAAACAGCCTCTATTAATACAATATCAAGAAAAACCATAATCTGCCTGAAAATGTAATTAATGATATTCTAAGAGATTTACAAAAAAGATCTTGGTCTTGGTCTAGATATTTAGGTATTTTATAATATAATTTTAATGGCAATATATTGATAACTTTATTTTAAAAAATGTTATAAAAATTCATACTTGCAATATTTACAGCTCGTAAGATTTACAACTAGGTTTTAAAAAAAACTTAATTGCAACAGTTAAGAATCTCATGCACTAGAAGGCCTCAGGCTTTAGATAAGTTTTAAAGTTACAAAAAAAAATAAACAAAAAGGCTTATTTAAATGGCAATGTACTTAATAAATCAGCATTGAAAGATGTTGTATAAATTAAGGATCTCACCAGACTTGTTGAAGAAATCTGCTCTCTACATGGATTCTATGATAGCCATTGTTAAAATTAGAAATATGATCTCATTAGAAAAAAAATGTATGCATTTTTTTCTGCTTTGAAACCTGTTTTTCATAGATTAAGAGATAAAAAAGAAAAAAATTATAGAAACATGTTAGCCAAAAATTTGTCTAACCATTAAAGCATTATAAATAACATACTAAATAACTATCATTTTATAGACGAAAAATGATCCTGTGGCTTTTTATGACAGATAAAAAAATAAAGTTTTTTAAACTCTATTTTATGAATTTTAAAAAATATCAATTTTTGACTAGGAACTAATTAGGATTTTAAATACATTCCAGCACACATAACACATTCCAGCTCGTATAACAACTTATTGAATTGTGGGCTTTTAAAAAATATAACTTTCACAAATTTTTGAAAAGTGTTTATGCAACATAAACTCATATTATATAATGAATTATTATCATATAGCTATAAACAGTATTACATAATGATATAAAGTGTGTTTGTTTAAAGGATCGATTATGTACACAAACAAAAAAATTAATGATATCATTTACTAAAACTCATAGGAATAAAACACGCTCGAATAAACTTTCTGT
This sequence comes from Hydra vulgaris, assembly GCF_038396675.1. Lineage (NCBI taxonomy): Eukaryota > Metazoa > Cnidaria > Hydrozoa > Anthoathecata > Hydridae > Hydra > Hydra vulgaris. Next base: position 10,205,976 of record NC_088924.1, read on the forward strand.
AAGTCTGTAAATTGTGGCGTATATTATGAAGACTATTTGGCCTACAACAAAACAGAGAAGGCAAACTTCGACTAAAACAAAAGTTAGTTTTTCTTGGTATGCTTTATGCTTGGTATATTTTTTTGTCTTAATTTTAAAATTTAGCCTAAACTAAAATAAAGCCTAGGAATGATAGAAAAAAAAGCCTTTTTTTCTACCATTCTCTTTAATATGAACATAACTGTTGTGTTCATATTAAAGAGAATGACGTGTGTATGTCTCAATGTCTCATGTTGAGACATGTTGAACATGTCTCTCCGAAACAAGTTCAACATGCCTCGGAGGTTTGGGATCCCTTTAAGATAAAAAGCAGTTAATAAAAATACCAAATAATAAAGTAAATATATATATTTAAGTAAGACATGGACCTGTCAACATGGACAAGTAAATAGTGTGATAGATTTTCAAATTTAATTCTTCAATAAGGAGTACTTAAAACCAATAAGAAGATTTTCAAAAAAATTTCTCAGTCCATTCAGTTAGTTTGCAAGAAAAAATTTAACATGAAAAAATTTGTTAATGCAGTATTAAAACTAACTTGTAACAACATTTTATATATTGTTGAATATAGTATAACAAAATTGATAATAGCAAGAATGAACCATTAAAAAAAAAAAAAATTAATTTGAATATGATAGCATTTTATAAACAAAATTATAAAACCTTTTTTCTTTATATGGACTTGTTTTAATGCTTCATACAACTCATTTTTCTCCTTAGTACTTTTTTCATTTTTAACTTTTTGTGCTTGAATGACTAAAAAAAGAAATTATACAAATAAACGCATAAAAAACAAAATTCAACAAATACAAATATAAAATAGTAATACTGACTTTCCAGTAATTTATTGTTTTCTTCTGTCAATTTAATATGATCAGCTTTCATAGTTTCCTCAAAGCTTGATTTTTTCTCATTCATGAGTTCAAATTCCTTCAAAAATTTATCACAACTCGACAAAAATTCTAAGCTGAAACAGTAACAAATAATAATATGTGTAAAACATAGAAACTCTAATCTAAATTAGCACTTTAATGCATGCACTTTGAGTGAAACACCAGAAAATCCCTATAGTCATTGGAAAGTAAATTTAACAAAATGGATTTAACAAAAACTATGTAAAAAATATAAATCCTAATTCAAGCCTTAGTCTTTGAGTCCTTAAAAAATTAAAGTCCTAAATTACTTTTTAGAAATTGAACTGTTAAAAGTTATGAATTGCCTCCAGATAATTTTATAAAAAATTTAAATTTTGAGCATTAAAAATTTATCCTTGATAAACAAGCTAGAAATAAAACCCAACTATTAGGAAATGAAATCATTGTTCTTCGATGTATAACTTTTCTTCATTACTTTGTGTGCATATTTTTAATAAATTTTTTGCTAGCTTCTTGATGCATCGTTTCATTTTGTTGCTAAAATATGCAGTCGCTCCTTTTCTCTGGCACATATAAACTATGGCTATTCCAGTTATTTCATTGCTTTTCATTAACATAATAGTTTCAAATTTATCAAACTGTATAATATTCCTAATCCTAAAGGAATCAGGAAGCAACAGGCTGCAATTATCAATTATCATTTTTAACTTTTTAAGTAAACAAAAAGATTTTTTCTTGAAACAATTTTATTTTCGTAACTAATATGCCACTTTTTCATAAAATTTTCTTTTTTTTATCAGCTCATGTTGCTTTATTACAACCAATTATAGATAATTCATTCATATTCAAATACAATTACATAAAAATTTTGTAAATTATTTGTAACATTTAAAAAAATACTGAATGCAGTTTTATTTGAAGTTATTTTTGCTATAATTTATTTGTATTAAAATTTATGTAATAGTTATTTTGCTTTCAATTAAGTGAAAATAAAAACTTGCACTTTCATATTTCTTTTATTGCTAATAAGATATTTTAGCCTTGAAACTTATAATACCTTTTAGCCTGAAAACTTAAACTAATAACTTTCTAACCAAGTAAACTTTGTTTAGGTATACTTTGTTAAAATTTTTAACCTAGTAAACAAGTAACCTAGTAACCTAGTAACAAGTAGACTTCTACAACTTGCTTTTATTTTGCTTTTACTATTCTAAAATCTTGTTGACTTGTAATCGAAATAAACTTATGCATAATCTTTTTAACTCAAAATTGTTGTGAGATGCATGATGTGGCATCTAAAAACAGAAGATTAGGTCCATAAAATCTGCTTGCATGAACCAAGAATTAAACAAAACAATTCTATGAAATTTTCATTTTCAATCTAATCTGATTTGTTGGTAGAATAATAAACATCAGAAGTGCTACCTTCTTTCAACTCAAGCTTTTATAGAGTTTTGATTTTTGTAAATGATCAGGTAATTTCAGTTTGTTTTGAATTTTTTTACAAAAAATAATGTTGGATGATGTTGACCTTGAGCAAATTTTATTCCACTTTCTTCTCAGTTGAGCACATGAAATGATTTTTTATTCAAAACTATCTTCTCACTTGAGCACATAAAATAGTTTTTCATTTAAAACTTTCTTCACAGTTGAGTACACGAAATAGTTTTTCATTCAAATTATGCTCTTAATAAACAACAACTTGAATAATTTATCAACTATTGCTGGTTGCTAAGATCCTACTCTTACAACTTGCAAAAATGTTAAAAATAAAACTTTTATGGGAAAATATTGGAAAAACAAGAATGTTTTTCCCATATTTTCTCATGAAAGCAGAGTTCCACATTTAAGTGTTTACCAGCCAAACAAATATTTAATATAATATATAAATATTTCCATGAATATATATATATATATATATATATATATATATATATATATATATATATATATATATATTAAAGCTTTAAAATAAATGATATTTTAGTTTAGTAACATGTTACTCATAAACTGTACAAAGCGACTCTGCTTTTCGTACAAAGTGACTCTGCTTCTCGGCTTATTGTATTTGGCTCTATTTATTTATTTCAGTCTTCAAAAATAACACTAGCTGCTCCCTTTATTAATAACACTAGCAGCTTCATAACACAAGCTGTGTCATTTATTCTTTTTAATCTGCAAAAAAAAAAGTTGTTTTAGCAGAGTTGGGGCATAAAACTTCTTTTTATTATTATTGCGTTAATTCAAAGTTTAGTAATTCTTTTCATTTTATTTTTTTTAACACTTTTTTTTTATATTAATACTATTCATTGAATCTATGATAATTTAAAATTAGTAAAAAAAATAACAACAAAAAAACAACAACAAAGAAGATTGCAAAAAACTTAGGCACTATTATAGAATGGAGATTATAAAACAAAAATAATGGCTAAAATGGAAAAGCACAGTGTTTAGGAGTCTCAGAAAGATTTACAAAAGTAACAAAAATATCTACTTTGTACTTTTCTGTGGTTCTAAAATGTCAATAAATTAGATTTTGTTCTTTTTTTTGTTTTTTCTACTTCTAATAATCTTTTGTGATTGTCTTCAACAAAAGAAAAAATTAAAAAACTACTAAAAAAAATACTCAACTAAAATAAAACTCAAGAAACTCTAAGAAAAAATTATTTAAAAATACGTTTATAATTACATTTCAAAAAAATAACTTTGAAACTTTAACCTATTCTAATTTCTATAATATTAGGCGAAAAATGTTTAAATAACACATATTCTCATTTCTTTTTATTTACATTGCATTCAAAAAATCTTTTTGTCTATATTAAATTTAATGATTCTGATAAAAAATTCATTAAAAACACAACCTTATTTTTATGTTTATTCACCTCCCCAAGGTTGAGAAAGCCAGACAAGGAAGACAGACAAGGAAGCTACTTAATTGTGGTTATAACTCTCAACTGTTTAACTCCGAAACACCAACCTTGAGGAACAAGGCCGCTGTGTGGAGAAACAAGTTTTTTTTCTGAATTAACAACTATATTGTTAATTTATATTGTAAAAATAAAACAATAAAAAACTAGCATTCAATATTCTGTTTTTCAAATGAAAACAGCTGAACTTTCAATACCATCTCATAAATTCGGTCATTATATACATTCCAATCAACATATTGCAATATTACAAATTTCACAATATCACAAAATTAACATAAAAACAGAAACAAAATTAACATAGAAACATAGAAACAAAATTAACATAGAAACAACACATCACAAAACATCAAAAATTATGAAAACTAGTTTTCTAATATTATTTTATAATAAAAACAAAATTCTGTAAAATGATGAAACAAAATTGTTTAGTTAAATTTTTTAAAGTTTTTTTTTTAAATTGACATCTTTAATAAAAAAAAATTATTATTTTATTCAAAGAATTTTAAATGGAAACAAGCGCAGTGCAATTAAATTAATGCTTTTAAATGACATGTTGTTGCATAATCCATAAGTGACAGACGTTATAATATTTTAAAATTTCATTAATTTTGAAGAAAAAGAGTACTAAAATTTTTTTTAAAACATTGTTAACTTAGTGACTCAGTTAACTTAGTGACATATTTGATCATTTTATTCAACACTTTGCTTATTTTAGATTTTAACAGTATGCATAATTTCAAAACTCTTGTTTTGCAAACAAATTATTTCAGCGGATTTCAAATAAACATTAACACTTTTTTATGATTCTTAAACACAAAGTAATAACAAATATTATTGGAGAAAAAAAAAATTATAAAAATTGAAATACGCATTCATTTTTGTTATTTATTCATATATGACCAAAGTTACATGGTAACTGAAATTAGACGATTTTATGGTATAAGATCAGATTTATTAGAACAAGAATACATGTTCTAAAGCACACACAGGTTCAAATAGTAGGAAATTAAAAGTGAAATTTAACAGTAATGTTAACAGTTATGCAAATATTTTGTAATAGGTGTCCCTAAATAACTAATAAAACCATTTATTTAATGAACAAATACAGTTTGTAATTTAAACAGATAGATCTCATTGGAACTTATACTAGCAGTGTGTATCAAAAATGAAGGATTTGATTACATTCTTAAATATACAAATATTATCTGTGTTTACAGCTTCTGATATCAGACTATTCCAGAGATTAGCAACTAATTGAGAAAAACAATATTTGCAAATATCAAATTGACTTTTATATCTTATAAGAACAACCACACATATAATTATTATTATATTTACTAAATAATGTTTTATATGTCTGAGCTCAAGAGAACCCAAACCAAGCACCAGTACCAAGCACCAAGCAGCTATGACAACTTTACTAAGGTTAAAGAAAATTTAGTGAATTTTTTTTTGACATTTTGAACAACTTTGTTAACTTAGTAGCAACCAAATTGGAAAGCAATACTCGATAGTCTCATAGTGAACGCACATACTAAGATACTTATATTACAAGTTTTAAAACATTTTAAGAATAATTATGCTCTAGTATTTACTAAATGAATGACTCTAGCAATATGTTTTATGCAGTTTAGTTGGGAGAAGGGTTTTCAATCGGTTTTAACCAATAACCGAAAACTGCAGTTTTTTGTCAAAACCGATTTAAATAAAAACCATCGGTTTTCAAAAACAGTTTTGGTGATTTTTTTGTATAACGTCTTTTGAATATTTATTTATTATAGAAAAGTATAAAAAAACAAATTTGAGAGTAATTAAATTTTCATTTTATTTTTTAGATTGTATTTTGCTGGAAAGCTTAACACATCTTTTCATTTTCAAAATTATTCAAGTATTCCAAAAAAAAGTTTGAATAACGAATAAAACACCCAAATATATTCAAATATAAAGTCTAAAGTCTAAATTTCATTTTTTAAAAATATTGAAATATGTCATCAGTTTGGAAGTTCGCTACCTGGCGTAAAATTCCAAACTCAAGAGATGCTGAAGCATCTGTAATAGATACGGTTCTGTTGTAACATGCTCCGGTGGATCCACAACTAATTTGCAGAATCATATTTTGCGTCATGGAATTATTATCAATAGCCCTTCAACTGGAGAATCAAGCAGCAGCCCAAATCCACCACCGGAAAAAAAATTAAAACCATGGACAGTTTATTTGCTTATAGATTCAACAAAGAGGAAATTATCATCTTAAAAGCCTAACAACTGTGATGAATTTAATCCATCAAGATTTTTCTGATAAAAAGGAAGTGATGAAACAAGAAATTATCAAAAAAATGGACATAAATTCAGCTAAATTCATGATTAATACACATCTTTGAGGCACACAAGGTATATTGGTGTCAACCTGCATGAGAGCGAATGTACGAAAATCAATAATACTAGTCTCATTGAGATTTATTGTTCCTGTCCAGCTGAAAGCTTAATTCAAAATATGAAGTATCATTTGAATTCATTTGGTGTTTGTATGGATAAAGATGTAGTAGGTTCAACTCAAGATGGTACAGCAATCAACAAGAAGCTCATGCAATTAACAGTCATTGTTGATCAGTTTCGCTTTAATCATGGAATTCATCATGATGTATGCAACACGTTATACAAGAAAAATAAAGACACAAATGTACCAATTCCCAAGGAAATGGACAGTGATTCAGAAGAATATGAACATGGAATTTACAATGATAGTTTTGGTTTTGAATCAGTAAACAATAAGATTAATGTTGACTACCCTAAAATTTTAATGAATACACAAAAAGTAGTGAAATTCATAAAAATGTCATCAATTCGTAATCAAATTTTTCAGAAAAAGTTACTGAAGAATTTGGTAAAGAAATCGAACTGCATCTAGATGTTAGTCATTGTTAAAATTCACTTTTTTCATTTGCTGAATTAAATGCTCTTAATACAATCAACAAAGTTTGATTTTGAGTCATTAGCTTCATTACATGCCACTTTAGAGCCAGTAAAACTAGCAGTGGAATTTCATACCAGAGAAGATGCAATGTTATTGACAGCATATGCTGTTCATGAATTCATGCTTCCAAAACTATTTGCTATGAATACAGAGATCCCATCTTTATTGCATTCAAATTTAAAAAAGCAAGTTAATGAAAGAATTAATGGAAATGTTATGCAGTTGTTAAGGTGTCTAAAAGATCCTTCAGTTGTTCCATTTAAAAATACTTTAAATTTTGCTGGAAAACTTGCGTTTAGGCTTTTTTCACCTTTTTAACTTCTAATGATGAGGAACCACTACTAGCTAAAGCACCATGTACAACATTAGAAAGTTCACCTGTTTCTCTTTAGGATGAATTAAACACACTTCTCAATAAAGATATCATCACACACTTGCCCAAATCTACTGATCAATTCAAAAGGTTTAAGCAAGAGTTTTTGTTTTACTGAACATCGGGAAAAAGAACACAAATCTTGAAAAAAATTCTCTTACAATTCTCTCTTTTAAACCCACATCAACAGATGTCAAACGTATTTTTTTGAGTTGAAATTTTTTTACAATAAAAATAAGTAATTATAAGTTTTATTTTGAAATACAAACATAATGTTAAAACACTTTGCTTAAATAACTTATTTAATAAACAATGCAAGATAAACTTACACAAGTTTTATTATTTAACAAGAAAAACCAAAAACCACGGTTAAGTGTGGTTTTTTTCTTAATTAAAACCAAAACCGTTGTTTTTTATAAATGCAGTTTTTTGGAAACCCTAGTCGAGAGTCCATAGTTAATCCAAGATTCTTTAAATTAGATGACCATTCTGAAATATTATCATATAACTTTTAGCTAAAAATTATTATGTTGCATTGGAGCAAACATTAATCTATGTGCAGAACACCTAACAAAGGCAATTGGCAATTGTCAAGTTTCTGATCAAAGTATTCGATTAAGAGCAAAAGATAAATTGTGGCAACAATTCATATTATGATATGAATTGTATAACTTTAAGTCATTGACATAAAGTTTTACATTAAGATTGTTTATTAAAAATGTCATTATATATAATCATTAATAGATAATAAAAATAAAGTTGGTCCCAGCACACTACCTGTGGATTACCGCTAACAATTCAAATCGTATCGCATAGAGACCAACTAATCTTGACTAATGTGTATGTCAAAAATGCAGAGATTTATTTCCAAAGGTTACCATGTATATTGTATAATGAAAGATTAATTAACAGTTTTAAATGAGATATGAAATTAAATGGCTTTTGGAAGTCAATATATGTATAACATCTGCTATTAGATGTTTGTCAAGCGCTATGCTCCAATCATTAATAGGTTCTAAAAGATTAGTGTGTGTTGAACATTTGTCGCTAGAAGCAACAAATAGGAAATATTATGTTGAGGTGATTAAGATACTAAAAAATATGAAAGTTGATTATTCTTTCCATGATTCGATGATAGGTACAGGTTAGAAAGTTGGGTCTATAATTGTTATGATCTGATGTTGCTCTATTTTAAAAAGTTGGAGAGACAAAAGCTTGGCGCTAAGACGCCTAGTGTAAAACTAGCCTCAAATATACATGAAAGAGGATAGCACATAAAATGAGCTAACTTTTAAGAAATATATTGGATATACCATCAGGATCATATAATGTATTAGGTATATTTGTAATATATAATTGCCACTAAGGTTTTATACTGATTCTACAAGTTAGCTTGTTATTGTTATTTTTTTCTGTAAGGTGGTAGATCTTATTAGGAATATTCAGTTTATTATTAACATGAATATAAAACTTGCTAATATTATTTACTTCAACTAGATTTAATTTTTAACAGATAATTAAGTAAAGCTTATTTGCATTTTCTGGCATAATGTGTGTATGTGGATTGATTCTTAACAGTAATGGACTATCTTTTCCATAAAAATGCTTTGCAGCTTAAGATTCTTAAAATGTATTTTGGATCGTAATTTCACATTTTGTTCAGTCATTTTACCTGATAGGTATGTATGTATATATTATAAGTGATAATATTTTGTAAATATATTATTCATAAAACAATATCACTTAAAATATTCTTTTATAATTTAATCAAAATGTGTTTAACTAAAACAATTATGTTGCTTTATTTAAAAACAATTTGCCTAATCAACATTAGAAAGATTAAAGTTTCAAAGTTATTTATTTTAAAGGTAATTTAAAATAAATTTTAAAATAATTTCTGAAATGTTCAAACTTTCAAAACATGTTAACAGCTGTTAAAATTGTTAACACAATTTTTTATGTGTGGTTAATAATGGCGTGCCATTGCACCCCATTCCTAATCAAGACTATTAAAAAGTAACCAAGGTAACACACAATTTTTTTCTTTTAACCTAAAAAATTTGAGTACTTGGAAAAAAAAGAAAGTTTTAAAGACTTTATTTCTGACCTTTCTTCTGCTGTTGCACTTTCTAAAACTTTCTAAAAGACAGCAAAAAATAAATAGGAAAATAAGATTTTTCAACTGTAAATATTGAAAAAAAAAACAAACAATAAAATTAATTTTTAAAAAACTTTTGAGTAAAAATAAAATAACAAAGATAAAAATAATCAACAATTATCAATATGAAAGATAAGAAAAATTGATAGCCATGTATATATAGTATGAAACTTACTACTTTTTCAGCTAAATCATTTTTCTCTATCAAAGAAGACTTTTTCTGTTCTAAAAGTATATTTTCTCTTGCTCTTAACCAATTTAATTCAATTTCTTCTTGAATGCATCTTTGACTTGTAGCGCTCAAAGTAGCAAAAAGAACCTCAGTTTTCCTTTTTGTTTGTTTTAACATCAATTGTTGATCTTCAATTGTTTGATTTACTAAAAAAATAAATTTAATATATTTTTCCAAATCAATTAAAATTACACTATTATCAACAACATAAAAAACCATAGATGCTTAGCATAAATTTTACAAAGAAAAAAAAATTTCACAGGTAGCCATACTGAATAATAGCTAAATGTCTTAAGCATTTTAAATTATTACTTAAAGTATTGTTTATAAAATAAAAAGCAATATCTGTTGACCTTCTTATAAAAAATATCCCCAGTATTAAAGTTTCCAAAACTTAATTTAAAAAGTTATTTGAATTCTCCACTAAACAAACACAGTTTTTATTTAATAATGAAATTTTTGATCAAATAGGATGGCAATGGGGTCTCTAGCTTCCACTTTAGCCAACTTATTTTTAAGTTGTCATGAAAACATATGGCTACAAAATGATAATTGCAAAAAAGTAACTTTATACATAAGGTATGTAGAAGATATCTTTTGTATCTTGAACACAGAAGATATGTAGACAATATCTTTTGTATCTTTAAGAACAATAAAGATGAAAAAAACTTCCTAGAATAATAACTAACATCCCAATCTATCAACATCAGTTAAATAAGTATATCAAAAAGTATTGTAAAGAAAACATCAAATTAGTCAAATTAATCCTGACACTTTTTAAAACTTGTAGCATGTTCTCATTAAAAGTCCTTAAACACATTTACAGCCTAAAATATTCTAAAGAATTTTCTATACATAATTACAGAGAAAATACTTTACTAAGTCAAGCTGCAAATTATCATAATGACCTGCAATGCTGCAGAAGTTACTTCATTAAATTCATTTAAAACTAGAGTTGATCAATGGGAGTCAAATCACCACAAGAATCAGCTGTGTTTATAAATGTTGTTTATAACAAGGGTTTTGAAACATCTTTGAAACTCTGAAAAAACCTTACACATTAACAAACATCTTTCATCCTATCCTAAATGTAAAAATTATAAGTACTAACACTTTCTCCATTGTTGACAGAGTATCCTCTAAATACAACTTAAAATCAAAGAGAGTATTTATATTGAACTTGAAAACCTTCACTCAACATACAGGTAAAAAGCTACTGTAATGTTATCATTACATGATAATTGCTTCTCACTTAAATATACCTTATTTTATATTTTTTTCTTTTTTTCTAACTTTATCATATACAAAAATTCATACCTTTTTATATTTATGTTTTATATACCCTGTTATTTATTCAATTCTATGCAACAATAGTAATATTTCTATAGTAATTAAATTTTAATGTAACTAAATAAAATTTTTAATGTATACAAAATTGTAAAAATTTTTGTCATAAAAAAATGTAGAATTCAATAAATACGGCTGCATATAAACTTTTTTGAAAAAACAACTCTTTGTTTTTATTTTAATATATATTATTATATATTTCGCTGATCTATTGTGATCATCGTTATCAGGTATAATAAATAAAAATTGTTACAAAGAAAATCATTATAATGAAAATAAACTGTTAAAAAGCTAACATTAAAAAGAGCATGAGAAAATACAAAATGTTGACATCAGATAACCTAATATAAAATGGCCCCCAAGCTTTTGTAGTCATGTTATCACCACCATCCCTATTGAGAACATTTTCACCACTTCCCAACTCCTGTCAAACTTTAGCTTTATTTATTTCCAGGCATTCTCAAATTTTTTGAGCATAAAATTCTGGAGCAATTTAAATGGTTTTGGGATGTAATCAATCAAACGTATGCTCCATGCATTGTGTTCGTAATATTAATATCTAAAAAACTAAGTTGTTTTTGGTGGTTTTTGAGTTCAACAGTGTATTTTATAGCAGGATTTTGTTTGTTAAGGATATTTAGAAATATTTGTTGTTGTTTTATTGATTTAAAGCAAGTGTGACAATCGTCTACATATCTCATGAAAGTTTTTGGTTCATATATATGAATAGTAGCTATATTAAGTGCTTTTCTTTCTATATTTTGTAGAAACGTTTCCGCCATAACAACCATTAAAGACAAACCTATGGGACTTGAATTAGATATTATTTGGATTTTGTTTTCACATAAAAAATAGCAAATACTCAATAAAAGTTCTATTAATTGGTGTATGTCTAAAAGTAAAAGTTTTGTTCGAGTCTTAGAAATTACTATTTTGAAACCACGCACTTTGTCAATTATATAAAGCTGACGAAACTATTATAAATATTTTTCTAAACTATTGTTTTTCAAAAAATAAAACTTGAAAATATAAACAAAGACATTGCAAGAGATATATTGCTTCAAGTGTAAATACTTGGAATAGTTAATTAAATAAAGAAATTCTTCTGTGGATATAACTCTATTATTAATATTTCAATACAATCGAGGAGTTTAGATATCCTCGTTAGGGTTCGCTCATAAATTATGTAACGCTTGTCATTAAACTTTTTTCATTAAAATGGGCTGTTCTGTTTTTTTATCTAACTAAAGGCCCTGCAAAGAAAAACTTTTTATCTTTTTTGTTTTGCTTATTAATTAAAATAACGGCATCGAGTTAAATATATTTGATAAGGGATCGTCCATAAATTATTTATAAACGATCCCTTATCAAATATATTTAACTTGATACCGTTATCAAGTATATTTATTCTTAATAACAAGTGTATCTAAACTCCCTCGAAATATTATTTTGAAAAATTAATAATGGACTTATATGCATAGAAGAAGTCTTTTATTTAATTATAAAAAAAAAATAAACTTTTTATAAGATGTCATTTCAAGTTTGTAATAATTAATAATTTTTCATTTTTTGATACAATCAATCATTACAAAAAACATTTAAAAAATCAAAAAAATTAAAATATAAAAAATGGCGCTAAAAACAAAATTTAATTTTATGTACTATTTTTTAGCTAATAATTTTTTGTTTTGGTTTTTAATTGTTTTTTTTTTAAATTCAGTAATTATTTTTGCTATTGTTTGTTATAAGAAACTGCCTAAATAAATATTCTTGTGCTTGCAAGATAATAAATAAAACATTTTTATTATTATTATTTTATAATTTTTTTACGTGCCTAAAACATCTTTTTTTTTCTTTTACTGAACATTTTTGATGGAAAAGTTAGGTTAATAAAAATAAAATTATCTTTGCTATTTTTCTTAAGTTATTACATTTGTAAATAGCGCAAATATCAAATGCAATTAATTGTCATGCAGACAATTAATTGCATTTGATATAATCGTCATTCAAACTTTATAAGTGGTTTTTATAATGGTAATTACTTCTTTTATCTTACCGCTTGTTTAAATAATAAAAAATGATAAAAAATGGCTTACATGAAATGGCATACTGCTTATGTAAAATGGCTTATGGCCCACGTAAATGGCGCGTAAGTTTATGCTTTAAAACAAGGCCTGTATATATGTGTGTATATATATATATATATATATATATATATATATATATATATATATATATATATATATATATATATATATATATATATATATATATATATATATATATATATACACATATATATATACATAAGGGTGCGACAAATCGAAGAAATTGTGAACGTTTGTTAAAAAAAATAGAAAAACAAACTACACGTTTCCTTACATTTACTTAAGCAAACGTTGGCATTACAGGTGGTTACTAAAAATCTGGACTAACGTTAACTGACTTTTAAATGCCACAAGTTAACTTTTTTTTTTCATTTATATATCCATTTTAAAGCTTATTTTATTCTCTATAAGTTAATTCACTTGTTTTTAGATAATTAAGAAAAATTAAGAAAATAATGATGTTCAAGCAAAGAGAGATAAGAAAACGGATTTACGAGTTATATATGAATAATAAATTGCAAGGTAAAAAGGTCACAGTAGATCACTCCAATGCTGAACAAATTCCAAGATATAATTTATGATATAATCAAACATACTGAGAAGGATTCTGAACACAAAAGAGCACATGGAAGTGGTTGTGCAGGGATTTGGAGCCGAGGTCTAAATATTGGCTACAGCTCCATTAGAATTTTTGGCTCCAGCCCTGGAGCGGCTTCGCAAAAAACAAAAGTTTTTTTAAATATTTTATGACAGTAACTTAAGTACTATTATTATTTTGTTAACCAAAATCTTGATTCATCCTTAAAAACAAAATATCTAAAATATCAGGTTTGAGTGAAGAATGCAGATTGCTCAATACAAGCTTAAGAGCAGAAAAAAGCCTCTTTACACTTACTTGTAAGGTAAGAATACAAGTGACTGCTCTGCGCACTTCTTGTACTCTATTTGGGTATTTTCAACTCCCTCAAAAGCTGAATTCACTTTTAGACGTCCCATTTCTTTCATTACTCTACAATTGTCCATAAAATTTGTATTAAAAGTATTTTTACCATTAAAATTCATTTTGGTCACACTTCTCCATTTTTCTTTTTAAGCAAGCTCCTTTTCAAACTCATCCTCTTCTCCATTGGAATTAGATTCACTTAAAACTAAAACAAGTACGGTAGATGGCTCAGCAGTATTTCTTATTTCTTGAATTTCTATTATATTCTTGACATCTCTTTTATAAATTGTTTCTGCTACTGTTTATAAGCCTTATTTTGCTCGTATTATCTGGGTTTCTTACAACAGTATTCTATATCTAGCATCAACATAAACTGCAGCTAGAATTAAATCATTATCAAAAGGTTTTTCTTCTTGGTTCTGCATTGATTTTGAAATGTCTTCTGCAATTAGTTCTTGATTCTTCCCTAGGTCAAATTTTAATTTCAGCTATTCCTTTAGAAACTCTCCTGGAGTGATGTCAATTCCTTGAAGTTTAACTGTCACATCATATAGCTTTTTTAAGAAAACACGAAGATGACTTAATTTATCCCATATTTCAAAGCGTAGAAAGAAAACCTGATCAATTGCAGCAAATTGCTCACACAATGGATGCAAAAGTAATAATCTTTCAATCATCCAGAATGTAGAACCCCAGCGAGTCTCATGATCCATAATTGAAACAACCTTGTATTGCTTCCTTGCTAAAAATATTGTATGTGAGTTTCTAAATTTCTTTACAACATAACGGACTTTTTCCAAAAGTTGAGCAATGTATGTTTTTTTTAAATCATAAAAATAGCTAGCTGCAAAGTGTGAATAACACATCACATCAGCTTAATGTCAGTAGACAATTGTTGACACCATTCTGGGTTGATAAAGGCTAGATTTTTTTCCCAAGCTGCTGCACTTTCTTCTTTATTTGTATTCTGTTGTAAAAACTCCTCTTGTTCTTCATCCTGCAAGCTTTATCTCAAAAATTTTCATCACCTAAATATATGTTTAAAATTGGGATTGCTCTAATCATATTGGCTACATTGTCTACACTTGCACATACTATTTAATCTTTCCTGATGCCAAATCTATATAGAGTATCTTCCACCATTTTTTTGATAGCAACAGGGTTGTGTTGTCCTTGTGTATCTATAAGTGCACAAGTTTTTAAATTTTTTCCCGCATAATAATATTGAATATTTATTTCCAAATAGTTCTTTTGTTGTCAAGCAGCTACATCTATTTTCACATAAATAAATGTCTGTAACAATATATCCTTTACCTCAGGTTTCTTTTTCTCAGCAAATTCATTAATCAAATTGCATACAGAATTGTGTCTAGTAATGAATCTAAAAGGTTTATCTAATGGCCTGTAACCAACTGAAATTCTTCATCCGTAAATGTTTTCAACGAAACTCCGTTATTCACTACCACTTTAACAATTTCTATTTTATAAGTTTTAGTACTAACTTGATTTATTGTTCTACTACTAGTGATAACAAAAGAATCTTAAGTAATCTGTTTTGTTTTTTTGGTATTGAAATCTTGTAAATATGATAAAAATAATTCAGAAGATTTTCCTTAGGCCATAAGGCTCATTTCAGATTCAACAATTTTATATTCTGATAGATGTGATCTTTCCAAATGCCATTTCATATTGTAAACTTTTGATTTTTTTATTTGTATGGCGAATGAAATCACTTTATCATTTATTTTTCTGTAATCTTACATGTAGCCAGTTATGTAGTTTATCAATTGAAAAATACTTATTTAAAAACCACTCATGATTGTTTGAGTCAACTTTTATAAAAAAACTATAGAAAACAAAGTAAATGTCAAATTTTAAAAGATAATATAAACTAAAATAATATCAATAATCTCAAAAAAACATTTAAAACCTTTTCCTGATTTTATTTGGAACTCATATGTTTATATCTATTTTAAAAATGTTTCAACTAATTAAAAAACATTTAAGATTTTTTGAAAGTAAACAAAAACAATTTTATAAGCTTGAATATAAATTTTAAAATATAAATATCTCAAGTTGCGTATCTATTATTTAACAATTATATATATATATATATATATATATATATATATATATATATATATATATATATATATATATATATATATATATATATATATATATATATAAATATATATATATATATATAAATATATATAATATTACTATATTTTTATATATATATATTATAAAATTTTTATATTTTATTTATTTTTATAAACCATATGAAAAAATGCTATATTTAGAAATTATAAATATTTTAATGAGCATAATTGTTTTAACTCTTTAAAAAAATCTCATTATATATAATAATAAATTTATGGAAATTTGATATTTCACAATATTGAAGGGTGGAGCTGGCTCGGAGCTGGCTCTAGCAGAAATATTTTAGCTCCAGCTCCGGCTTAGCTTCATGTAAAATCGCTAGCTCCAGATAAGCTCTGGCTCCAAAGCCCTGTGGTTGTGTGGCCGAAATCATGACCCCCAAGGTGATCAAGTGTCTGAGAACCATATTTGACCACAGTGACCAAGTTTCTGAGGCAAGCCGGTCAAAAGTGTGCAGTCATTCATATATTAAAATCCATTCCAAGTACGCTGACATCTAAACTTATACGAAATAGGGTTTACTTAATTGACAAAAGAGACAGAATGAGTGAATTAAGACCAGCATTGATCATCTTTATTGCAATTTTCAAGGAAAATTGCTCATACTTGAAGGCAAGTCTTTACTATACAGCCCTATGCTGTAGCAGAAATGAGATTCTTTTCAGGCTCAAATGCCCGCTTCAAGCAATCAGAGAGTGTTGGCTTCTTATCATGACAAGAATAAATGGTAGTATCATCAGCGAACAATGCCACCTTAGATGCGAGAATGTCTGAAAAATCATTAATGTAAATTAAAAAGAGTATTGGGTCAAGGATAGATCCTTGAGGAACCCCTAAAGTTACGGAATAAGAAAAAGAGTGCTGTCTATCATGGACAACTTTTATACTACGTCTGGAAAGGATTTAATAATCTTAAAGGTGTTACCAGATACACCATAAGAAGAAAGCTTATGGAGAAGACCAACACGCCAAACTTTATTAAAAGCTTTAGAAATATCAAGAGCGATGACCTTAACCTCTTCACCTTTATCTAATGCACAGTAAAACCTATCGGTTATTACTGTTAGCAAATCAGCTGTAGAATGAGAAGATCAAAATCCATATTGATGATCAGAAAGTAAGTTATTAGATTCAAGATCAGGGATTAAATGTTTTTTAATTAAAGATTCAAAAACCTTGCTTATGATAGGAAGAAGATTAATGGGACGGTAGTTGGAAGAATCAGATCACTCTCTAGATTTTTTGAAGATAGGGATAACAGATGCTGCTTTCCAGCAGGCTGGAAAACAAGACTCTGATAAGCACTAGTTGAATAGTTTTGAGAGTATAGACGACAGCTCCGGAGAACACTTCTGCAAGACAATAACAGGTATGTTGTCCGGGCCACAAGCTGTAGAAGAGTCTAGGCAGGAAATCACTTTAGATACAGAAGCTGGAGTGATACGAATGTCAAGCAATGGATCAACCTGTTTGTTGGCAATATCAGGTAGAACGCAACTAGTGGAATCAAGAAATGATATTGATAAAAAGCTCTTAGCAAACAATTCAGCTTTGTCTTTAGGTGAGGTGACAAAGTCTGAACCATACAAGAGAGGTGGAATTAAAGATTTGCCCTTATTATTAATACTATTAAAGATTCTCCAGAAGTCATGAGAGCCTAATTTTTGAGATGAGATACGAGATTTCATGACTTGAGTGAAAGCTTTGACATTAGACAAAACCATTTTACAATGGTTTCTAGCAGTAATAAACAGACGTCTGTTTTCTGGAGAACTGTTTTGCTGATAGATATGGAGGTAATGGTTTCAATTGGCAATTGCAGCAGCACAATGTGAGGAAAACCATGGAGAAGAGTGAGGCTTGACCTGGAATCATTGAGAGAGAATAAAAGATTCCATGCCATCTTGAATCCACAAAGTTATGTCAGAAGCACATTTGTCAGCAGAAAAACGAAAGATTTCTACCCAAGGCCCATCACCCAGAAAATCACGGAAAAAGTCCCAGTCAGCTTTAAGGTAGTTGTAAGAGGTACAATGATAAGGGGATTCAGATGATGAAGAAGAATGAGATAATAGTTTTAGAGAGATCAAACTGTGATTAGAAGCGCCTAAGGGTGAATGTGGAGAAACTGAGCCTTGACTAGGATCAGAAACAAGACATAAGTCGAGTAGAGAAGGTAAATGATTCGGGTTATCTGGAAAGCAAATTGGAAAGTTGACTATTTGAGTTAGAGATTGAGAAAGGCAAAAGTTGTGGGTTTTAATGCCTGCAGAGTCACTGACACTAGAGCCAAGCCATTCAGTGTGATGAGCATTAAAGTCACTGACAATAACGACATTGGCTGATGGAGAAAGAGAGAGGGTTTAGTCAATATGATCAGAAATAATGTCAAAAAGAGTGTAGTCTTGAGATGAAAGAGAGCAATATAGAACAAAGAGAAAGGCAATAGTGAAGTGATGCTAAACGAAAGCACATAAAAGAATAGTTGACTATTTAATCAGAGCATAAAATGATTAAAAATTACTATTTTAAAAAGACTATGGTATTATTTTTAACAAATTTTTTTTTCAACTTCTTGGAAAAAATAAATGTTTACACAATTTAAAGATAATAACAAATATACAACACTTTTCAGTAATTTAAATAAAATTTTTTCATTTATTAAACAACCATTAGAAGTAATTTGTAAAAGCGTTGTGATTAAATGTTTGATAAAATGTGGTAAAGTTGTCAAAAAATAAAATCATTTGTGTGGTCAGCAATAGCACTCGATTGATGCCATTCCTGACTTATTCTAGACCCTTTATATGGCAATTATCAGCCATTAAATACAAATCAAAAACAAAAAAAGCCTGCTAAAAGTTACAAAATACTGTGCAGTGGGATCTTTAAGTCGATAAAAGACATACTTAACGGCAACTAAAGAAAAACAAAATAATAACTAATCACCAGTGTCAAAAAAAGAAAAGAGAAATTTATTCTTGTGCCTGCATTTTGAAATCAACTCATTTCTTTTATTTAACAAGTTTTCACCTTTATATATTAAAATAAGGAATTTTTCGTATAAGCAAAGATTGCTTATACGAAATTAAATTTTCCATTTAATTGAAGGTGTAAACATTTTGTTTTTTATGTCTCAAATTTCTTTAGACAACTTAGTATCATTTTTATATCTATTAATGCTAAAAGATTTTAGGTGATTAGCATACCGAGATTTAAATGAGGTTTCACATAAACCAAAATATACTTTTACATTGTACTCAGGATTATTTGATGACACAGTGGCTTGATAAAAGTTCTTCGTCAAGCACTAATTGTTCAAGCGCCAGATGGATTTGCAGGTCTACCATGTTCAAAAAATGACTGCCTATTTTTGTTGCAACATTGGTACTGAAAAGGTAGGTTGTACCAGATAAAGTTTTGTTTGTGATTTTTGAATGGGACAGTTTTTTTATTCGAATAGTAAGCGAATTTGCAGATAAAACCTGATTTAAATAACGCACCTTGATGAGGAGGAACGGATTGTTTAATTTGATGGTGCAGAAGTTGTGATGGCGCAGAAGTTAGTGAGTTAGTTGGAATATTTACCTTGTTTAATTATTGCAGTCAATTCCTCTTATCTTTTTTTAACACTGGTGATTAGCTAATATTTTGTTTTTATTTGGTTGTCATCAAGTATGTCTTTTAGCAATGTAAAGATCCCACTACGCAGAAATTTTTAGTAGGTTTTTTTGTTTTTGATTTTGTACTCAATGGCTGATGATTGCTGTATAGGCATGAAACTTAAACTACCATAGAAAAAGTTTTTCTTTGTTAACGTTGTATATTGTATGTATAACAATTGTATATTGTATGTATAACAATGTATATTGCTCTATTTGAAATATCTTTTTAATATTGAGCACTTTTTTACGATTATGAGTTTTGTTTTATTATAATGCAAAACAGCCTTAAATATCAATATATATATATATATATATATATATATATATATGCGGTAGTGGTGTAGTGCGGTAGTGGTGTAGTGGTAGCGGTAGTGGTAGTGGTGTAGTGGTAGCGGTGTAATGCGGTAGTGGTGTAGTGGTAGTGCGCTCACTTCATAAGCGAAAGGTTCCAAGTTCGATCCCCACCACGTCCCTGGTAGTACCGCGCTCAACTTGTTTCTCCGCGCAGCGGCCTTGTTCGTCAAGGTTCGTGTTTCGGAGTTATAGAGTTGAGAGAGGGTTATAACCACAAATAAGTAGCCTCCTCATCTGCAGTGGCCTTTGGGCCTTGGGGAGGTGAAATAAAAAAAAAAAAAAAAAAAAAAAAAAAAAAAAATATATATATATATATATATCAATATATCAATATATATATATATATATATATATATATATATATATATATATATATATATATATATATATATATATATCAATATACCAATATATATATATATATATATATATATATATATATATATATATATATATATATATATATATATATATATATATATCAGTGTGTTATATAGACACACGGCACCGCGTATAACGCTGTAATCCCAATTTTTTTATATATACTAAAGATCAAAAAATTATTAAAAAAACAACCTTTAATCCTGTTATTAACAGACTTAGATTTTAAGTGTTACGCAAGAAATGTAGAAATACTTAGTAAATGAAGAAAATAATTTAGTTGAACGAAAACAATTACTTTCTTTACTAAAGAAAAAGCAAAGGAAGTCATTCAATTCAAAGTCATTCAAAAAGCGCGGCAATTTCTTCAAAAATAAAATAAAAACTGCATTTTTTAATTGACGACGTCAGTTGTTCTTTGGATTTTTTATTTCGCTTGTTACTTTGTTTTTTTATTTGTGTTTTTATTTAAGACTTTTTATTTACAATACAAAAATTTTAAACTAACGAATGCTGTTTATCTTTAGTTAAGAATATAACAAAGATTTTAGCACAGTAATTATTCAAAAAATGACTTTGGTGGATGTAAATGCCATTTCAAAATTTCATTAAATAAAAGAATAAAAAGTTTTTATTAAGGTAATTAAAAATTCTGTTTGTAAATTAAATTTGCTGGTAAAGCATTTTAGTGTAAGCATTTTATTATTAAGTTAAATCATTTGTGTTTGTAAATGTTATAAATTATTTGTGTAAAACAAAAAAAGAGTACTACATTTACATAAGTTTTTACAATTTTTTTTAAAATTTACAAATCAAAAATTTTAACAAACATAAAGTTTAACTTAATAAAACAAATTAACAAATACAAAAATCAATTTTTTTTTAAATTTACACATTTTACTCAAAGTTACAACTTAGAGAAATTTGTCGCTATGATTTACTTGCGAATCTCCCCCGGCTGTAGTTGTTTATTGAATTTAATTGTAAAATACAGTGAAAGTTTTTCTTACAAACATTTTATTTGACCAAAAAATTTACTTATAAAATATAGACGTTTTATTTTACAACAACAAGTGTGCAAAACTATAGTCAACAATGGAAATCAGTAGTAAGCAAAAGTCCTCATCAGCCTGCATCTATTGTTAGCGAACGTCCTCATCAGTCTACATCATGAGTAAGTGAAAGTCCTCATCAGTCTAAATCAGTAGTAAATGAAAGTCCTCTTCAGCCTACATCAGCAATAAGTAAA
Source organism: Hydra vulgaris (assembly GCF_038396675.1). Taxonomy (NCBI): domain Eukaryota; kingdom Metazoa; phylum Cnidaria; class Hydrozoa; order Anthoathecata; family Hydridae; genus Hydra; species Hydra vulgaris. Next base: position 10,227,770 of record NC_088924.1, read on the forward strand.
AGTCCTCATCAGTCTACATTAGCTGAAAGCGAAAACGATGTATACGCAGTTCCTTTAACTTCAGTTCTTGGAAAAAGAAAAAAAAACAAAGTCACACCAGCACAAATACCAATCAAATATGTAGATGACCTACGAAATAAAACAACAGAAAAGTTTGAGATGTTTTTTCCCAATTTTTTTTATTCGTCATCAAAACAAGGTTGGTTTTGTAAAGTTTGCATATCGTTTGCCCCTGGAAAAAAAAGTAATCGTGCATTTATTGAAAACCCTGGCAAATTTGCAGATCACCCCTCGGAGCGTGCGAAAGATCACTTAAATACACATAGGCATACTATAGCTTTAAAAAATAAACAAGCTTTTGATGAAATATCTAAGCAAGACTCGAGTATCTGGAAAATGCTGCGTGAAAATACTCTTGCAAAAGAAACATTAAAAACAAGTAACTCTCGCTTCGTTATTAAAACCTTCTTTAGAGTCACGCATTTGTTAATCAGGAAAAACTGGGCACATACTCATAATTTTTCAGACATTATTGAACTTATTGCTGCGTGTGGTTGTAAGGAAGTTAAGGCGCACGTTTTGTCTGGCCCAGCAAACGCAACATATATGTCTCCAAAATATATTGCAAAGTATATAAACATTACCTTTGATTTTGTCAAAAATCCTTTACTCCAGTCACTTAGAAGAGGTGGGAGTTTTTCTTTTTATTCGGATGAAACTTCTGACATTACTTCGATTGAACAGTTAACTATACATGCCACTTTCTAACACAACGGCATCATTAAAGAACATTTTATAGGGATAGTTCCTTTAAGTAAGCTCACCGGTTCTAGTCTATCAGCTCCAAATGTTTTTGATGTTATTCAAAATTTTTTTAAAGCTAACAATATCTCATTTAAAAATGCTCGCTTTGCTTGTATGGACACAACAAGCGTCAATTCTGGTGTAAAAGGAGGTTTAAAAACTTACATTGAAGATGCTGTGCCACTGTGTGTTTGGATTGGGTGTACAAGTCACAAACTTGCGTTATGTTTTAAACATATTTTGAAAGACTTTCCTACTATTATGGAGGTAGATATTTTTTTACTTAACCTATGGAAGTTTTTTAAATACCGCACACTAGCCATGCATTTGTTGCAAGAATGCTCCGAAATCTATGGAGAACTAGAATCCATAGTTCCTTGTGTCCAAGTGTAACTCATTGGATTGCACACGATCGAGCTTGTTTAGTTGTGTTCAAAGGTTATAAACCAATTTTACAAGCTTTGTCAACATGTTACACCAAACGAAAAGAAGCAGAAGCACTCGGGCTATTTATACAAGCGAGTTCACAATCTAGCATTGCAACAATATTAATGCTCTTAGATGTGTTTGAAGCGATTCGCCCACTTGTGCTAGCACTACAAAGTTCGCAAGTAGGAATTAGTCTCAGCGACATTCCAACTTATGTCAATCAAGCAAATCATAGTTTAAATGATTTAGTTTCGAGTACTCGACGAAAGTATTTCACGGAAAAAATTTTTATTGAAATGAAATCAGCGACTGATGAAATAATTTTTTCGTTACCAGCCACAAGCCGATTAAAAAAAAATAAAAACTTTGACCTAAGTGAGTTTGAGTTAAACATTTTTAGATCTTTTGTAAATAGTTTTAAAAGTGAACTAAAAAACACTTTCGCGCAAATGGAATTTTGGCAATCGCTTTCGATTTTTGACCCAAGACGATTGCCTAAAACACTCAGCCAACTTTCTAGTTATGGTGAAGAAAGCTTAAAGCAACTTATAGCTCACTATGGCAAACCAAAAAGCAGTAACAAATTTGGAGCATTACACGTTCAAGTTACAGATATCTCAGAAACTGAGATAAAAACCGAATTTGAAAGTTTCAAAATCATGTTATTTAATAAACGCCGAGAATGGGAAAACAGTTTCGATATACGTATATCGAAAGAAAAATATCAAGAGATAGTAAAAAATTTAATTAAGTCAAGAAACAATTTTACGCCTCAAGAGTTATGGAAAGTGATTAATAATGACCCTGTTTTGATAAGTGTTTATGCTAATTGTATGTTTTTGACTAAGTTACTCCTTATATTTCCTTTAAGTGTAGCTTGCGTTGAAAGATTTTTTTCAAAATTAAAAATAGTTAAAAACCGTCTTTGAAATCAGCTAAGCCAAAGCACATTAGAAAGCTTGATGATGATTGCAATAGAAGGTCCGAAGGAGTGTTTTGACGACGATTTGTTAGAGTACTTTGTCGACGAGTTAAAACGTAAAAATCCAAATATGAGAATTATGTTGTAAATTGATAGTTTACAAAGTAAATCTCATATTTTTATTTTTTTATTTGAGACTACAAACTATTGGTGAACATTTATTGTTTGTAATTTTTTTCACGAAATATTCACTGTGATTTATTTGTATTCCAACTGTGTTTTTACAATTTTTGTTTGTTCCAATTTAAACTAATCTAAAAGTTCTGTTTTACAAATTTAAATTTTATACTTATAATAAAAAAAAGTAAAGGAATAAGAAAGAATTCTGTATTTACAGCCATACAAGGTTATTGTAATTAATCTAAGAAACTTTTGAAATGATGGGGCCTTTTTTTTTTTTTTTTTACTCGCCAGCTGAGCCGACATCAGCCTAAATTCCCAATCTGATGGAAACCCGGTATAAATTTTATTCCTGGGTAACACTCTGTATATATATATATATATATATATATATATATATATATATATATATATATATATATATATATGTATATATATATATCAATATACCAATATATATATATATATATATATATATATATATATATATATATATATATATATATATATATATATATATATATATATATATATATATATATATATATCAATATACCAATATATATATATATATATATATATATATATATATATATATTAATATATATATTTATATATATATGGCTCCAAGTATGAATAAAAAAAAATTCAGAAAAACAAAATCAAAATTTATGAATAAGTTTATCTTGGTTCCTAAATCCAAACAACTTTATTACTCTAATAGTGTAATTATTATGTAATTATGTGATCATGCTACACATACTAAATGTTCTTGAATACTACAGGATGCACTTAAACAGTTCTTGAAAAAATTCATGACACAGCTAGCAGAGTAGCTGACACACATATCATAACATTCACACATATCTTTACATTAACAGCTGTCAACCTTTGTTGTTGATATGCTTTTGTTAATACTGTGTTTAAAATAGCATACTACTTGAATCTGTTTGAATTTCAAAAGAAACATTTAAAAAACCAGTGTATTTAAAACCTAAGTTGCGCTATTAAAAGTAAGATAGTTGTCATAGTCTAATTTAAAAAAAAAACATATTCAAAGAATACAAAAAAACCATAAAAAAAACTTACACTTTTTTAAAGTTTGAAACCTTTCTTTTATCTTCTCTTCAGAATCAATAATTTGCTGAAACAGCTCGTTGATCACTTGAGCACTCATTTCATCTCACTCACTCATCTTTTGAATTTCTGCAATAAATTTTTGATTTATTTCTTGTCTATTTTTATCTTATTTTCTTTTTTTTATTAAAATCAATTAGATAAAAAAACAAAACAACTGAAATTATCTAAATAATGACAACAAAGTGAAAATATCTAGATAAAAACAATGAAATGAAAATAATGAAATATACACTGAAATGTCCTTGAACCAAATGGTAATAAAAAATAAAAACAAAAAACACAAACAACTAAACAAAGAAAAAAGAACAGAATGAAAAAATGAAAATGGTTTTACAATAGAAGATTAAGATATTATAAATAGTTAATATATTAATCATATAATATTATTACTAAATATTAATTTACTTATATCGCTCAAATTTCTTTAATTGTTATTATCTAATTGTATATTTAACTCAATATTTAATACTGGCAACCTGGGTATTTTTTAATAGTCTTTCTATAAGAAATATTTATGTGTCAGTTAAAAAAAGTTTATTTTAATTGTTAAAAACTTCACATAATTAAACCAAATTCATGTTACATATGTCACTTATGATAAATTGTACTATCTGTTCTTTAACACAATGTAAGCAAAGAAAAAAAACAGTAAAAATAAAACCAAAATATTAAACAAGAATTAAAAAATCTACTTTTTTACTTAAAAATATGATAAACAATAAAAATGACTATAAATTAATAAATTCCCTAAATTTTTTTCATCTTTTTATTCAAGAGTTATTACAGCCAACTCATTATTTAATTTGATATATTTTGGCTTATTTTGATTGACAACAACAAACCCATTGGCTATATTTTGATAGACAACAACAAACTCATGATGACAGTTTGAAATGAGCTCATGTCGCAGAAATGATCTAAGAAAAATTTCTTCTAAAATCCTTTATACTCTTTACTATTCTTCAACCATTTCAGCAATGTCTTTAACAATTTTATTCCAATTTTTGACAGGAACAACAATTACAGTTCTATAAGTGTCCATAGTTTTATCAGAGAAATTCCACCCACCACTTGCAGCAAGTCCAGTTGCTTCAGTAACACAATAATTAAAGTGAAACTCACTTGCCTAAAATAAATAAATGTGGAGCAATTTAAAATCATTATATATCAATGTTTATATATATATATATATATATATATATATATATATATATATATATATATATATATATATATATATATATATATATATATATATATATATATATATATATATATATATTAATTTATTATTATTTTCTATTTATTCAACCACAAACAAATTGCAGACTTTGTTTGCAAAAATGGAATTACATCATAGTGCAAATCAAGAAAACTACATGTAATTAGATTCCCAACACCCAACACCCAGATTCTGACACTGTGTCAAGAATCTGGGAAAGAGTTATTACAATCAAGAGAAATTAAAAAAAAAATGATAAAAGGACTAGTCTTTACTATAGTGACCCTATGGGTGTTGGCAAACTTGACAAACAAGCTGCAGTGCAAAGAAACAAGTTAAGCCTGATACTACCAGGAATGTGATAGATATGAACTCCATCACAACCTTAAAAATTGGTTTTATAAAAATAAAAATAAGTTACATTTAAAAAAACTTCATCTTCAAAGTTCGTATATTCTATTGATTCTTCTTGAATTTCTTTTTTCTTTTTCTTCTTTTTGCTTGATTCGCAATTTGCTGGTTGTAAAGTTTTTGAAATAAGAAGTAAATAATCTAATTCAAATGTTGAATCCTGCAAAAATAAGTCACTTAATCAAAATGCAAAAACAAATTTTTATTGTGTAAAATACTAAATTCAGAACTTTAAGAAAAGTTAGGCACTCAAACAAATAAAAAAACACTCAAACAAATAAAGCAAAAAAAATAAATAAATAAAATAGTCTTAAAACAGCAAGTAAAGAGATGCAATAGGGTGTGTTGGTTTTTTTTTTTTATCAAATTTTTAAAAAACGGCAAGGTTACTTTTGGTGAAGAATTTTATGGAGATTCTAAAAGTCTTGCTGGGTGAAAACCCCTACTGATTTCTTGCACTCTTATATATCCAACTCACTTCTCATGGAAATATGTTTTTGCACAAGCTTCTGTAACCTATATAAACATAAAAAACAATTTAGTCATTAACAAATTTTAAATAAGTTATACTTGTAATTGTATAAAAAAGAAAGCTGCTTAACGCAACATTTGATGGATTGGGAATGGCTCGACCAATTTGGAACAACCATAGGCTTGTGAAAATATTTTCTGACTTCATGGGTTGTGAGGCTTGTAGTAAGTAGTGGCTCGTATATTGTGGTAAGCAGTGGTATTGAATCTTTCCACTCAATTAGATTGGTCAATTTTAATTATTCAATCTTTAGTTTAATAATTCAATAGGTCAATCTTTAATTATTCATATTTTAGTCATTTTTTAGTTGAAAACTAAGCATTTCCTCCAACAAGACATTATTTTTATTTATTTTTTCAGATTTCCTATAAAATTCCCCACAAAAATGAACTCCCCTTACTTTTAAAGTTTGATAAAAAAAGGAAAAAAACAACACACTTTACCGCAACATTCTTTGTCTGAAATAAGAAAAAAGTGTCTGATTTTTGTAAAAATACCCTTCACAAAAACTCCTTTTCTGTATTTTTTTTTTATGACTTTTTGAACCAAATAACCAATTTTCTTAAAATTAAACATAACAATTATTGAGTTAATCAAAATTTTAGAAAATTTTTTTTTTTTTCAATTATAGTTTTGCCCTGTTAATTAGTCATATTTTAGTCATTTTTCTGTTCAAAACAATGCTGACCCACCCAGCAAGACATTATTTTTAAAATTTTTTTTTGCAGATTTAGAACTCCATAAAATTCTTCATCAAAAGTAACCTATCCATTTTTAAAATTAAAAAAAAAAAAATTGACACCCTAATGCAATAATAAAAAATAAATCAATAAAGAATGATTTCAAATGAATTTTTTTCAATTAGGTTAATCTATACTGTATTTAGTCTATCATTTTTTATTAGCATTTAATTTATTAATTGGTTTAAAAATGGTTAAAAAAACAAATTTAAACAAAAGAAATAAAATCAATTACTTTAACAAACAGTAAAAAAAACTTTAATATTAAAAATTTTTCCTACAGAAAAATTGTCTCAGTTTTTCTGCAAAAATATGTGCAACATTAAACTAATTAAAAACAAAATTTTCATTGCACTTTTCATCATTTTCATCTTCTATTTAAAAAAAAAAAAAAAAACCAAAACAATTGCAACCGTAAATAAAAATAAATACAACAAAATGTAAAAAATACAACAAAAGCAAAACAAATTTTTTTGTTTTGTTTTTGCTACATTTTTGTAACAATAACCTCTTTTTTTGCTTCCTCGACTTCACGTCTAAAACGATAAATTAGATTAGCGCATTAAAATATGGCTAACAACTGAAATAATAGCCATGGATCAACTGAGGGCTTGAATTTGAGTAGGCTTCATGTAGTATGAATGCATAATGATAATAATAAACGCAATATTAAATATAACTAGCAGATTTTATTCAAAATTCAAAAAAAATATTTTCCGCCTATACAGTTTAAATTATTTTAACTTAATGAGCAAAATATAAAACACAAAACTAATTTTATACTTTGTGTTTTATACTTTGTGTTTTTTGTGTACTTTTTGTTTTTATAACTTCTTATACCTCTTAGTTGTATTTTTATTGTTATAATTTTTATTATTAATGGTTCTTGTAAAACATAAATATCATAATTTTCATCAGCTTAATTTTTTATTGAATTCATTCTAAAAGTATGAGTAACTAGGTTAAATAATCATTTAAAAATGAACTTATTTTGACAAATTTCTCTAAAATATAGATTAGGCGAATGAAAATAAATTAAAGAATCATTACAGATCTAATGCCCGGGAAGCAGGGATGCAGAGTCCTGAAAAGGACTCTGAATTTGAAAGTCACAAAAAGAATTTTTATTCTGGTTTTTGGTATCCAGGAGCACTAAAAATGTAAAGAAGCTTATGGCTGCTTTTGTGAAAAAATTAGAGCTTTTAAATTAGAGAAACAATCAATTTATATATATATATATATATATATATATATATATATATATATATATATATATATATATATATATATATATATATATATATATAGAAAACTAGGGGAATATTACAGGTCTAGTGTCTAATGGGGAGTGGCAAAGGGGGAAAGTGGCATTTTATCCAGAATATGAACAAAATATGATAGGAAAAAAAACAATATCAAAATCACATACATAAGCGATTTATGAAAAGGTACTGCAATTTGACCAGGCAAATTTATAAACCGCTCGTTGATAACATAAGCAACATTCTTATTTTGAAATATTTCTGCTAACTGTTCGCTCTTTCCACAGCTCTTAGCCTTTGATACTAGCTCTTTCTGAAGTTGTTGTATACATTTTTTTTCCTGAAAAATTCTTGGTCATATAATAATATAAAATATTAAATATATAACTTTGTGTCAATTAAAAACATAAAATAAATCAATTTTAATTAAACAAGATCAACTTCATTTAATAAAATTTTTGTGTTACTGCAAAATGTCTTAATTTCAAACATATCTTCAAACTTTATTAGAATAATTTATTATTACTGTGTATTATCAAAATAAAAACATTGTAAAATGAAGTTTTTTTATTATGTACGCATTTTAAACAATCATTATTTCTATTAACATCACTGAAATATTTAACAATAACAACATTTGCCTACCACAACATATACCAACAGTATTGTTTTCCAACAGCAATACAATAAAAAATTTCAATGTAAATATTATCTATAACAAAATTTTCGATTGAATATATTGTATAATGAAGTTATGGTTACCTAAAGGCAATGTCTCATCTAGAGAGTACATTTTAAATATCTAGATGTAAATACCAAGGCCATAGACTAAGTGCTTCTATTTTGGTCTTAGTCTTAACCTAGCAAGATTGGGGTGTCAGGTGTGGAGTGTCAAGTGTGGGGTGTGTGGGGTATTTTGTTACTTTTTTGCATTATTTTTACATGTAACAAGTTACACTTACACAATGCATTTTACTTTCAGGCTATTTACTTCAATATTGGACACACAAAATATGCAACCTAAACACACAACACAATATTGGACACACAAGATATGCAACCTAAACACACAACACAATATGTGAACTGACTTTCTGTTTAGAAAACTATTTGAAAACATTGATAAAAGGGAGATATGTTATTTGTTGACATTTGGCACAATCAAAATGGCAATGCTGACTGCAGCTGCTGACTTTAATGCCTTTAAAAAGATTAGTCAAGCAATATTAGCAGAATGTCAGACATTATGGAACAAGCAGTCACGAAATAATACAACTGCAAAAGTTATTAATGAATCATTTAGAATGCAGTTTGTTGTTCTTTATCAGACAAGATGGAATTTATTAATTTGTCTGTGGAACACTTACGAATTACTTTTATGTTAATACCATAAGTCATAAAACTGTTTCTGTAAACTATAAATAGACTTACTTGTCTTGAACATTTACTTAACTTATAAATTTATTTTATTTCTAATTATATGTATATAATCATTATACCATAAATTTATTTATTAATTTATCTTTAAAAATAATAAAAATAAATGTAAATTGATAATATATATATATATATATATATATATATATATATATATATATATATATATATATATATATATATATATATATATATATATATATATATATATATATATATACTAAAGGCAATAAAACATTTCTGATAGAAAAGCAAAAATTTTATTTGTTTTTAAAAAATGTGATTTTAAACGGATTGTTTTTTAAACATAGCATGCTTAGAATTCTGTAAAAAAATTCATTTAAATTATGTTAATAACTTTATAAAGTTATAAACTTTATGTTAATAACTTCATAAAGTTATTAACAAATTGTATTTATATTTTTTTATAGAATGTTGCATTTTTCTCCTAGATTGTGAAAAAATATTCAAGTTAATAAAGTTTTAGCATTATTATAGTTTTGATGGAGATTTTTATATCAATTTACAACTTTTCACATTAAATAAAAAATCTCCTTATTCATAAAATTGACGAGTATGAGATATTAAAAACTATTAATTCTCTTGACTTTTGACTATATCAAACAACTGAAAACATTACATCAATAAATGATGTTCAAATATCAATGTTTAAACATCTCTAAGTAAAGTAACAGATGTCTTGAAACACTGCCTTACCTATAGACCTATAATGTCAAGAGCCTTGGATTTACCATGCACCAATCCCTGTCTTTGTCATGTGCACAACACTGCTATTATGTATTTTAATTGTATAAAATAATAAACAAAACATAAATAAAACAATAATAAATTAAAACAATTAAAATAATAATTTAATTGTGTACAATATTGTTATAACATGGGTTAGCTAAAAAGTAATTAAAAAGTAGCTAAAAAATGTTTTTTTTTTTTAAATTATCTATTATTTATTTTTAATTTCATAATATTTTTCATAATACTTATTTATTTTTAATGGCTAATTTTCAATAATATATGCACCATCATCATATATGACCTACAAGACAAAGAATAAATGCCATTGGTGTAAAACTCATAAAGCTTTGAACCATAGAAGTGAATAAGGTGCTGTCAAGAGATTCTTTTTGGCGTATTGATCAGAACAAATAATAGTCTGTTGGCACCAGTATAGCTAATAGCTTGTCCCATGTCAATTTTGCTATGCACTGTTATGGAGGAAGTAAACTTTGTCATGTCCTGGGCATTTTTTTTAAGAGTTATGCCTAAAGCTTTTCAAGTTGAGCGCAGTAAGTTGTTGCATAATTGTGATGTTTGGAAGAAGCAGTTGAATACAATGCTGTGTATGTCCAATTGTACTAAAAGCAACATCTTTTTGGAGTGTAGATCAACTTTCAGATTTAGTATTGGCAGTTGTTTCAGCCCTAGCCACTAGCGCTTCCTGGTGCGGTTAATATAGAGTAACTAATTCTCATCTCCAGTGATGATATGATCAAATCAATTAAATGTGAGGTCAAAAGACAAGTTCTTGCAAGTGCCAAAATGCTGATCTTGATGACTAGTATTCATATGATACCCAAACACAGAGCTTGGAGGTCTTTCCCACTTTGTACAAATGTTACTCTATAGTACCATGAACACATCTAAATTCACTTTTTAAGCAGCAGAGTTAACCTTGGATTGCTTAAAACACTATAAATTGAATTCCAACGGTCTGACAGATCTGCAAGTCTTCCAATGTTAAGTTGTTGTTACAAAAATGAAATAAGCATTTTATTGTCACTGCAGAAATCAGAGCCCTGACCTTTTCTATTACATATATTGTTGTGTACCTTTGGCTGCTGAGTGGCCTGATCGAAACTCATAAAGTAAGGACTTCTATTTTTTGTAATATACACTAGTGACAATGCAGAAATTTTAATTGAACTGATTCATCTGTTTTAATTGAATGAAATTCTCACCATATATACACTCAAATCATGAAAACAGCTCAAGTCATTACATCTAATTTCTAGAACAGAAAGTTTACTATTTTCAAGCACACGTGGAAATGCAATGTGAATAGAAAAATGAAATTCAAATGGAAAATTACAATACAAACGCAATGTGAATAGAAAATAACAATAAGGAAAATTAAAACTTCAGAATATTTTTAATTTTGTAAAAACGTCATGCAAGATTTATTTGATTTATTGCTTGTAAAATTCCACACATCATTTATAATAAAAATAAATATTCATAAAAGAAAATTTTTCAAATTCATTTTTGTATGTTGTACAATGTTAACATCATTTCTACCTTTTTTCTTACATCATTGATTGCCTCTTTTTATTTGTTGTTTTTAGGCATTGGATTTTTTGTTATGATCGTCATGGTTACAACTGTCACGAGAAAAAAACAAACATAAAAACTTCAAGTAAAAACTATGAAACTCAGCATATAATAACATCAATATGTGCTAAACACACACACCAAATGATTTTTTTTTACAATGTTGTTCACTGCATTAAGTCTGACAAAGTTGTTTTATTAGGAAGTGGTAAAAAGTAAGCTTTACGACTGTCATGCTATGTAGAGTTAATTATTGAACGTGGTGGGGATCGAACTCGGAACCTCTCGCTTATGAAGCGAGCGCTTTACTACTACACCACTTCCGCATTATTATTAAACTGGTCTATCCTAAAAACTGTCCTAAAACCTAAAATTAAACTGGTCTATCCTAAAAACTGTGCCTGCCTATAACAACATTTCCAAAAAATGTATACTATGTTTACAAGAAAAATTTGAAATTATTACTCATTTAGATCAAGGAAATTTACTGAATAAAAAATCAGAATTAATTTCTTAATGCAGACATGAAAATAAGTTCCTTTTAAAAAATTATAAAAACAAATGACCAGTCCAAATTTATCCTAATTCTAAAGAATTCTTTTCATGATTTTTTAATTATCTAATGTAGTTGATGCAACTTCCTGGTTGCAAAATACTACAGTTATTACATAAATAATTATAACAATTCCCAACTTCCTGTGAAATAATTTCTCTATAATTTGAAAATTTTTTTTATGTTTAGACATTCTTCCTGATGAACCTACTGATGGTGAAACACGGTGTTGAAGTAATCAAAAATTGGATAAGTGTTTTTACTAATTTATATATATATATATATATATTAGGGATATGACTTTTTAATTTTTTTTCAAATAAAATGTTTCCTGTATCATAAATCGATGAACTTTTACCTAAAATCATGAAAAAAGGCCCAAATAGCTTTCTGCAACAAAAAAAGGTCACCCCCAAAATAAAAATTTGATTTACCATTTTTATACATTCATTTTTGACCGATGTTTTAATCTTAAGCTTAATTCTCAGCTTAATTCTATTTATTTCATTATTTTGTTATGAATTTATAAATATAACGCCACACGTTACCATGGCAACGAAACGGCCGTGTGCCGGCAAATACTTGGAATTGTTATGTGATGACGTCATTGTGTTACCACGGTGATATAGACGACTGTAACAGACTGTAGAAGATTATAGAACTTAGTAGAACATTCTGGAAGCTCTAAATAATTATATAAGCGAGCTGCTGTCAGAGCTCAGTGTTGATAATGTGAATAGTTCTATGAAGTACTCTGCGTGTAACTGAGCTAATAAGGAACTACTGTAGCGAACTAAAGACGCTGTAAGTGTACGAAGTATAAGTAGTTGTAGCATTATCGTTAGGATACGGACTGGATTATCGAACTGTTATCAACATTGACTGGATTATCGAACTATAATTGGATTACTATACAGTTAAAGTATTTTATTAATTAAACGACTTTATTAAACGGATATTTACGCTCAGCTATCCGTAAAGTCGTAACAATATTATATGATGTCTCACAAGAAAAGTCATACCACAGTAACAAAGAACAAGAAGACTTGGACTAAAAATTTGGTGAGATTTCAAGAGTCACACAGAAGAAGAGGAAGCGTGGCTGTAGAAGAACATTCACTCGATGAAAAATCCAGAATACCACTTCAATTGCAGATCGTAGGAAGATACCAGTTTCTCGGAGCATATGTTAAAGGAAGAAAAGAACGAATAGACCAAATTTCTAAGGAAATTACAAAATTGTGGGACAATAAACTGAATTTTCCACGTGTGTCTGATCAAGTGATAAGAGCAAAGCTTATGAAGGTGCTGAAGGTCTATGATGAATGTGTCAAGCGTGGAAAATATGATGTTCTCAATGCATTATTTGACATCACGAAAGTGAATGGCCAGTGGTTATCCTCGGAAGATAAACGTCTATACCACCTACAAAAAGAAAGTAAAGGACAGGTGGGGTACTCAACAGGACAAGTGGCAAGTAAAGAAACCATTCACCCTTCCAAGAGAAGGAAAGTCCAGTCTGGAACAGCAATACCTTCCACATCACAAGTCCTGTCTACCACAGACAGTGGTACTGAATCTGAAAACTGCAAAAGTAAGAGTGAAGATGATGAAGACAACGACGGTGATAAAGACGATGATGAGGACACTCAGAAAAAAACTAGAAAGCACTACAAAAGTAAATTTGCTGTAAGTATGGTTACATCAAGTGGAGTTTCCACAAAGAAAGCTGCTAAAATATGCAATGTATTATCACAACAAGGTATTGATATTCCAACTCCAAGTCAATCAGCAATTTACAAGTCCATATTCAAAGAGGCAGGTAAATTAAAAAAAGAAATGATACAACAACTTAAAATGGAACAGTGGTCCTTACACTTTGACGGCAAACGAATAGATGATAAGGAATATCAGGTAGTTGTACTTCAGAATGAAAGAACTGACGTGAAACTTGATGCACTGCGTTTAAAAGATGGCAAAGCTGAAACTGTTGCTGAAAAAATTGCCAAACTTATTGATGAATACAATTTGTGGAATTCAATTAAAATGATCATTACTGATACAACAAACGTCAATACTGGGAAGAGAAATGGAGTTGTTGTGAAGTTGCAACGTATGTTTAAATTAAAGGGTGTCACAATACCACAATTTATCGGTTGTCAGCATCACGTACTAGACAGGATTCTCCGTCTGGTGATGGACGAAGAACTTGGGGGTGATACCAAATCTCCAAACATTGAATACCCATTTGTGTCTGAACTGTTGAATAAGTATGATGAACTGAAGGATAAGTTTGTGAATGGAACTGTAGAAATTCTTGATAAATCAGGGTGGAGAGACGATATGAAGTTTTTGTACCATTTAACAAGAGTGTTTAGGTTCTATGAAGAACAAAGAAACTTCCCTCTGATTCACTTTCAGAACATTCCTAATATGAGCAATGCCAGATGGAACTCAAGAGCCATTCTCGCCATTCTGGCGTTCATTCTTATGCCTGAAGCGAGAAAGAATTTGGAGAAGGTTTGCAGGTTCATTTCATATGAGTGGGCAGAACATTGGTTTAGTAGTCAAAAGTACAATGACAATGACTTCAAGAATTTATCTGATGTATTGAAGCCTTACAAAAAGGCATTGCAGTCATTCAAAAATCACTGGAAGAAAGAGCCATCCGTCATCGACATACCACGAAGTAATCAGATAGCTGAACGTGCAATCAAGGTGATGCAAGACCTGTATGCTTCCTGCAGAAAGAAAGACAAACTGCAACTTCGATTCATTCTAAGTAATAAGCGCTAGACTCTTTATGAGACGTGAGCATCATGTGACCCATGTACTAAACACAGTAGGCCTATAGACACAGACAGTTATGTATATTGTTGTACTAGACGCTTTGATACTGTTAATTTTGTAATACTTGTATAATTATAAATCACATAATGTTTTTTGTTATATCACAGTACATGTTGCATAAATAAATAAAATAACAACAGGAGTATGACTCTTACAACATCTTCAGCCTTTAATATTCATTTACTGTACAAAAGTGTACCTATTGAAAATTCGATTTTTTGGTTTTGGGGTGACCTTTTTTCAAAATATGTCAAAATGAAACATCTATTCGTTCTTTTTACATAAAAGTTCATTGAATTACGATACAGGCCTAGTAGGTTGCAAAAAAGTCATATCCCTAATATATATATATAATGTATATATATGTACATATATATATATATACATATATATATATATATATATACATATATATATATATATATATATATATATATATATATTATGTTAGTGTATTCTACAAACAGAGTGCTCAATGTTCTAAAAGAATAGAGCAATAATAAATTAGTAAAAACACTTATGTAATTTTTGATTATTTCAACACTGTGTTTCACCATCAGTAGGTTCATCAGGAAGAATAAATTTATATATATATATATATATATATATATATATATATATATATATATATATATATATATATATATATATATATATATATATATATATATATATACACACTGCAGGCCAAAAGTTTCCGGACACTTGGATTTTGTTTAATTTTTTAATTAAAACTCCCATAATTATTTCAAAAAAATTCTTATATCATATTTATTTCATAAAAGATACATATAGTTACTATTTGAGAAAAAAAAAAAGAAAAAAATAAAAGAAAAAAAATACTAACAACACTATTATTATTAAACTGTCTTTTCGTCAAAAAATAACCCACGAGTTTATATCACTTTTTTTGCGATCCGTGGCATCCTATTTATTAATTTATCTATTATTTCGGGTTATTTTGATAACCAAGATTCTTCTAATATCTGACACAGGTGCTCTTTGGATGTTGGGCATTTTTGTCTGACCTTTCTGTCCAATTCTTCCCACAGTAACTCTATTGGGTTCAAATCTGGTGATTGGGCCAGCCAGGTCATGTTTTTGAGGACACCATTATCCTCTTGTTCCTTTATGTAGTTCTTACATAATTTTGAGGTGTGTTTAGGGTCATTGTCCTGCATAAAAACAAAACTACGACCAATAGTTCATAAGCCAGAAGGTATAGCATTGTTTTCTAGAATTGTTTTATATTGTTCTTTTTTCATAATACCCTCAATTTTCAAACTAGGTCACCAACACCAGCTGAAGAAAAACATCCCCATACCATAACTGACCCACCACCATGCTTGATTGTCGGCACTAAACACTCTGGGATCATTTTTTCTTTTGTTGTTCTTCTGATGTAAATTCTACGTCTTTGCCCAAACAGTTCAAATTTGGACTCGTCGGTCCATAGTACTTTTCTCCAGTCTCCTTCTGTCCAATTTTGGTGGTCAATAGCCCATTGTAACCTTTTCTTTTTATTTCCAATCCGTAGCAACGGTTTCCTGACCACTATACGGCCAGAAAGTCCTGCTTGTCTAAGACGTCGTTTCGTAGTGGTTAATGAAATAGATTTTTGAATGACTCCTATTAAAGCCCGAAGTTATTTCCGGGGCCGTAAGTCTTCGATTCCTTTTACTCATCAATATTATACTATTATCTTCTGCTTTTGTTGTTTTCCGTGGTCTACCAGATCTTTTTTTGTCTTCAAAAATGCCTGTTTCTATCCATCGTTTGATGGTATCTTGTACAGTACTTCTGGCAACTTTTAATTTTTTGCAAATTTTACGAACTGAATAACTTTCTTTATGTAATGTAATTATTTCAGAACGTTTTGCAACCGTTAAAGAAAGTTTCTTACCCATATTTTTAGTTAAATAGTCGAATTATAGAATTTTAAAATTTTTTTCAAGATTTTTTAATGTAACCATCATTAATACCAAATGAAAACTAAACAAAACTAAATATTCTTAATAATTTTAGTCGGCTATCATTATATTATAAATATTTACTTCATGTTTCAACAAATAAATAACTTTAACAAGACCAAACTCTTAAGAGTAATGTAACGCTATATATCAAGTTAAAATAAACAATTAAAAAAAAAAACTTACTTATTTAAGTTTGAGGTCAGTAATACCCAATTACTGACCTCAAACTTACATAAACACTTAAAATTAGTAAGTTCAAGTATTATAAATTAATTTTATTGGTTAATTTAATGAGACAGGATAGATTTTAGCTTTTTATATAAAAATATCAAGTGTCCGGAAACTTTTGGCCTGCAGTGTATATATATAAATATATATATAAATATATATATATATATATATATATATATATATATATATATATATATATATATATATCAGTAGCGTAACGCCAAAAACTCCGCCCGCAAAAGTTTAATATGGGCCCTAAATTACTTCTCTGCTCCCCCCTCCTTTCCCTTTTCTTGACAAAAATCATACATGGAAATAAAAACCTTATTTTTAAATTAATTAAACAGAAACCAGTATGTTACACTATGCAAGTCTAGTAAGTAGAAAATCTATTCAAAGTTTTTTTCTTGTCTTTATAGCTGCAAATTGGTCTTTAACACCTTTTAAAATATAATTAAGCTGCTATTTCTGCTTCAGTTACTATTAGGTCCAGTGCAAACAAAATGATTTGTGCCATTGTTGTCCTTAAACGTGTTTTAATGAGCTTAAGGATCTTTTTGCAGTTGCTACGCTAATGGGTAATGTCAAATATACATAAATGCGGCTATTATATTTTCAATCCTTTCTTTCCCAATGTTGCCTCTGGCAACACAAACTTTATATACAAAAACACAAACTTTATAAACAAAAAGTTTAATTTTTTTTTAATTTTAAGTAATGCTTAAGTTTTGCTACTTCCAACTAGATGGCAACATGTGCAATTTAAAAATGAACATGCTGATTCTTAATTGTTTTTTGAAAATATTGAATGTCATTGTAATTTTTTTTTTTTTAATTTCATAAATCGGGAAAAAAAGGGTTAAATGAGCAACTTATATCATAATATGATATTGGACATGGGCAAAATCCGGAAACTTTCAATGTGTAAAATGCGTGAAAAAAAGCTGCAAATTTCTCTTAACACTAAGCTTATTGCTGCCCCAACCAAAACACTTAGTCAATGATTGTAGATTCAATCTTCTCAGTCTTTTGCAGTATTAAAGATGTCTCATGAAAAGGAAGCATATTGTTGCTTTGCGTTGAATAAATTCAACCAAGGTTTTATTAATTTTTAAATAGGAAACCCAAATAGACACTGTATATTTATGGTATGGTCAAATAAACATTTTATATAACTTGAGAGACATATTTTCATCAATGAAAGTGAATGTTTTTTTGCATACCAAGAATTTGTAAGGACTTTAAGACAACTGTTCGAAAATGTGTGCTCCACTTGGCGTTACATGAAATTATGACTCCTAAATTACGCATTTTAGTATAGCTTTTTAGGGATTGATTTATTATACCTTTTTATTTTGTTTCCCATTTATTCCAAAATATCTTAATTTTAAGTCCGTTTTGAGGTAGAGAATCAATGCTTTGGTGAAATCAAGATTACATCAATAAACTGGTAAAATGTTATAGAAGATGAAATAATATCAAAAGGCTCTATTAGATTATTTATGCATAATTTATGGTAAAAAAAGCCATGTTGATTTGCAGAGGGCATGTTATTATCGTTAATATGCTTTGATTATGTAGGTCGATAGTTTTTAGCAAGTAATTTATCTTTTTATAGACCGAACTAAAATTTGCTAATTTCCAGAGAGTGAGTAGTATTCCAGAATTAAAGAATTTATGAAAGATTTTTGTAAATGGAAAAAATATTTATAGGGGTTTAGATTTGTAAGTTAATAATCTCTGAAATAGAAAAACCCAAGTTGTCATTATAAGTTCATTCAGGTTAGTATGACTTTTTTAATGATGGAAACTATTCACAGGAATGTTAATATTCTTTCTTTTTTATGTGCTCTTTTTGCTTTATATATATTTCAGCTTTTACAGAACAATTAAGAAGATAGCAGTTTATTATTATTCCATTTAATTGAACAGTTGATATACCAAGCAGATTTTTTTACTCGTATTAGGTTTTTAATATTTAGAGTAACCCAAAGATTATACTTTTTATTTGTTTTACTAACCTTGGGGATAAAATATCCGCAAATAATACAATTGTTAGAAATTAATAAATTAATCAACATTTGATCCAGGGTTTTATGCAGAAATAAAATATTCCATTTGATTGATGCAATAAAGTTTGATATTGTATCATAATCACCTTTGCTGTAACTAAACAACTAAGATTCACTTTCAGGAAACAGTTTTGAAACTCAAACTCCTCAAGTGACACTAAAGCGGCCCTTAGCATTATTACCTAATATAGCATTAAAGCGGCCCTTAGTATTATTACCTAATATAGCATTAGGAAACAATTTTAAAATAGAATTATTGCTGTAGGGTCATTTCAGTAGAATTCTACAAAAGGTTGGTGGCACTATGTCACAGATTTTGCTCTTCTTTTAAAATTATGTTAATAATAATAAAATATGAAAAATCTAAAAATTTCAATGTATTTGCATTATTCATTACTAAATTATAGGCATTAAAACCTTTGGCGATGGAAGCCTACTTTTTAAAAAACTGTATTTTTGGCATTTTAATATGTTTATAACTTTTTTCTGTAATACAATAAATGCATATTTTTTTATTTACTAAATAAATGTAACTTAACTTAAATAAAAAACAAGGTGCAGCTTATTTATTTGATTTCAGAAAAAAAATATCAGCACACAAAGTGGAACAGTATTCATTAAATTGAAAAACTTTTATGCCAATTATAACTTTTTTCTGATGTATAATAAACTATATATACTTTTAGAACTATAACCTCTACCATAAAAGTAGAATTAAAATTTATTTATTTATTGTTTAGCAGAAAAAATATATACATGGGTAAAAATTGCCAATGATAGAAATCGACAAATTTTGGGCTTAATAAAAATAGTCATTAAAAATTTCTTATACCTTGTACCGATCTAATGACAGCAAATAATAATCATATATAGTATATTATTTAGTGAAGAAAAGTTTTCATTTATTCAGTAACATGTAAAAATGACACTTATTAAAATATATGATATGTTAAAACATCTTTAAAAACATATATAGTTTGAAATAATTGTAAGCACTTTAAAGAAATTGTAGTCACTAAGGAAAATAGTTTATTAGCATTTGAAATTTTTACTATTAACTCTTAGTTTCATTTCAGAATTTGCATTTAATGTGCTTTTTTAAAAACAAATTTCAGCTATTCAGATTTGACAATTGATTGATTACGCATGCATATTATTTTATTATTATTCAAGCATAATGACTAACAACATGTGTTCATTAGGTGATCATTTAAATCAAGAGTGCCACAAATTATCTTATGTCACAAAGTCAGATGTTTGAGATAAAACACATGATTCAAGATATAACACATTGTCCAAATACAAAATAAAATAATCATAAAATTGAAATAAAAAAATAAATGATAAAAAATAAATAATTAGAAAATAGTAATGAATGAAAAAGTATGAAAATAATTAGTAAAAATGATATAGTAATAAATAAATATGATTTTTAATTTTAGATTCATCTATGTTGACAAGTTAGCTGTTTCTCAATGCCAATCATTTCAACAGACTCAATACCAAAAGATGATCCAATAAGGGGAACACGATCTTTCCATACCTTTCGAATAACAGATAATGGTCTTGCTGCTTATACTCTCAGTGAGCATATCAATGGAACGCTTATTATTCCAGTTAAAGCAACCTTATTTAATAAAAAAAAGTAAATATATTTTTAATTACAAGAAATAATAGCAATAATAATAAACAGCATACATTTTTGTAATTTATTCCTTTTTTGAAATTTCAGAAAAATCAAAGTATGTGAAAATATACAATCCACTGATGTATCCAACACATTGACTGACATCAGGTGAGGCAATATATATCCCAATAAAATATGAGAAATAAATTATTAGTAAACTATTCACAATTGTCAATAATCATCATGAATTTGATTAGTTTAGTTGATGATCATGTTTTTAATAAAAAATTAAGTGCAGTGTATTAAATTATGAATTTAATCAGATTTTCAGTCATATCTTAACATACACAGTCTATTTTTATTTAATAATCTAATACATACATAATTTTATATTGAAGAAGATTAGTTTACTGTCTAATCTTTATATTCATATATAAATTTACTTTTCAGCATAATTCCTGTTATGGGAACCTGTGACATCAGTTCAAGAAATTCTGGGAAAGCCGAAATTGCACCCTAAAAGCACAAACAATAGATAATTTTATATTTTTTGATTTGAAATAATGTATGCATGGCATCACTTCCTTTTGTATTCATTTGTTAAATAAAAATGTTTTATTGTAATATCAGTTCATGTGAAAATATTTTTAAAAATTAATTATGGTGGAATTAGCATGTTAAATTATAAGATTATGTCATAATATATAATGGCCTGTCATTTTTAGATTTTACTGAACAAATGAAAAATTTTTTTGCTAAATAATCTGCTAGACATGATTATTATTTGCTGTCATTATTAGATCGGTACAAGGTATCAGAAAAATTTTAATGACTACTTTTATTAAGCCCAAAATTTGTTGATTTTCATCATTAGCAATTTTTACCCATGTATACTTTTTTCTGTTGAACAATAAATAAATTTTAATTCTACTTTTTTGTAAGAGATTATAGTTCTAAAAGTATATATAGTTTATTATAACATCAGAAAAAAGTTATAATGGCATAAAAGTAGTATTTTTTTCAATTTAATGAAAATTGTTTCACTTTTGTGCGCTGATATTTTTTTTCTGAAATCAAGTAAATGAGCCGCACCTTGTTTTTTATTTAAGCTAAGTTACATTTATTTAGTAAATAAAAAAATATGAATTTATCATATTACAGAAAAAAGTTATAAACGTATTAAAATGCCAAAAACACAGATTTTTAAAAAGTAGGCTTCCATCACAAATTTTTTAATGCCTATAATTTAGTAACGGGTAATGCAAATACATTGAAATTTTCAGATTTTTCATATTTTATTATTAATAACATAATTTCAAAAAAAGAGCAAAATCTGTGACATAGTGCCACCAACTTAGATAGAAAATTGTTGAATTCTACTGGAATGAACCTGTAGATAAATAACAAGTCCAACATATAGTTTGAGCAACCATAGGGTGTCTGGACATAGGAAATGTGATATGTTAAGACTACCGACAATGAAGCAGCCATCATAGGGTTTCCTAATTTAGCTATGAGCTATTTTGAAGGATTCAGCAATATATTATACTAAATTACCATCATTTAGTCTATGTATGATAAGATAAGTATGTGTTTATTGTTAACTTTTACAAATACCAAAACTTGTTTGAGAAAAGTTTTATAGAACTAATTAACTTCATGAGAGATAAATACATCAGTAATGAAGATAGCTAGATTGCCACCACTGCATATAACCAAATAATTTATAAAAAGTTTCAAATTGTATTGCGTTCCATTTTATTTGCAACAATATAACTGCCAGAGGTTATTTATAGAAAATAGCTGCTCTTCTCGCACATTTCTCCGAAGTTCTTCGAAGCTTTTGAAGATTTTGCTGGCATGTTATTGTGCATAAAAATATACTAATTCAAAAATAACCATGCGGCAAAGTTTTTAGCCCACCTTAATGCTTTTGTCTTATTAATTGGCCTTAATAATGGTTTTAATTGGCCTTAATAAGCATCTAAACGCCAATGCAAGCCAAATTTCTTCAGTCATTCTTTGGCAATGGAAGTGCTAATCTTAAATCATTAAACTGATTGTACACTTTTTTAGGATTTCCAGAGCATTTTTTGCTTGCATGAGCATCACTTACTTTGTGTCATAGTTATGTCCTTTGCACACAGCATCTTGAAACTTTCGTTGTTTTTTGAAATTTGAACATAAAATCTACTCACGGTAATCCAGCATTCTTTCTCTTTCAGTTAATCGATATTTCAAATAAATACAGATTTTAACTAATTGGAATACTTTAATTGAATCATCAAGTTTAAACTTCTATTTTATAAATAAACAAATATAATCTAACAAGTGTCAATTGAAATATGACAAAGTAGTCTAAATTATTACAGATATACTATAATCATAAACTAAACATAAAGACACTCATTGAAGTCAAAAAAAATAAACAATTTTAATATATTTATATTTTAAAAGCATAATTCACTACCTGTGTCTCTGTAAAAGCTCCAGGTAACAAACTATTTAAACTAAGATGAGTAAACTGTATTGGTTAAATTTTAACAAATATTTTAATTTTTTCTCAAACACAGAAGGAAGTATGAACCTGCATAAACAGGGACATGATACAATGAAAATTTTTTTTTTTTAAACATCTTTGCTTCCAACAAGGCTGCAAGCAACTACTAATTAGAGTTGGAAGTTACTGGAAGAGAAAAGATAAAGATTGTATAGCAAGATAACGATTGACAGACAACTTAAAGGAATGCAAAATATATGAAACAGGAAAGCAAGATGAAGAAAGTGAATTCCAAAAAACTGATGATCGAGGAAAAAAACTAGACAAATATGAGTTTTTGGAGCACTTAAGAAACAGTCACAGAAAAAGGATGACACATAATTGAATGACGAGTAACAAGATATAGAATTTTAGTAGACGGCACAAGAGACGCTAGCTTTTTAAAGCAGTGCCCATTGTAGTATTTGTAGAAAAGAGAAAGAGAAGCAACATTACGATAAAGTGATAATGGTTGGAGGTTGGATGGAAGAGCAGGTTCAACTAAGTTTACATATGCGTTTCTGCACCTTGTCTAAAAGAAAAAGGGCATCATTAGAAGATCCATCCCAGATATGGCAACAGTATTCCATACAAGGCCGGATTTGAGATTTATAGAGATAGAGAATAGAATCCAAAGTAAGAAAGTGTCGAGCTTGATAAGGAGATGCAACCTTAGAGATGCTAACTTTGCAACTGATTTGATATATGGTTTCCAAGACAGATTGGAAGTAAGAGTTAATCCTAGAAGATGACGAGTAGATTTTGACCTTTACATAGGTTTTAGATTTAATTTTTAATAGCATTTTTCCAAGAAAAATCGGAAGAGTTAATCCTAGAAGACAAAGAGTAGATGACTCATCAAGTACATCACCGTTCATAAATATAGGAAGATCTAAATTGCAATAACGATTGGCTGAAAAAATTGAGTTTTATCTGAATTGAAGTTCACCAGCACTGCGAGCCCTATGCTGTAGCAAAATGGATCCTTTTCAAGCTCAAATGCCCCCTCCAAGCCATTAGAGTGTTGGCTTCTTATCACGACAAGAATAAATGGTAGCATCATCAGCAAACAATGCCACCTTAGATGTGAGAATATCTGGAAGATCATTAATGTAAATTAAAAAGAGTATAGGTCCAAGGATAGAACCTTGAGGAACCCCTGAGGTTACGGAATAAGGAGAAGAGTGCTCTCCATCGAGGACAATTTTTATACTACGATTGGAAAGAAAGGATTCAATAATCTTAAAGATGTTGTCAGATACACCATAAGAAAAAAGCTTATGGAGAAGACTAGCATCCCAAACTTTATCAAAAGCTTCAGAAATGTTAAGAGCAATGGCCTTAACCTCTCCACCTTTATCTAATGCACAATAAAACCTATCGGTTATTACTGTTAGCAACAGTTATTACTGTTAGTAACATAAACAGAAAGTAATTATTTTCACATTACTTTTAAAATTTTCTTACTAATAAGATTCAAGTTATACTATATTATTGTCAATTATAGTTTTTTTATATAAACCTTAATTACTTCCTTTTTAAACATTTTATAGGAAGTTCAATATAAAGAGTTTTTTTTATAGTTATATTATAGTTTATATTTTTTTAGTTATATTATAGTTTTTATGGTTTTATAAATACACAGCTCATACACAGTTGAAGATTTTATATGAAAGGCCTTCTGTGTTTGAGAAAAAAATAAAATATTTGTTAAAATTTAACTAATAAATATGTTTTACTTATCTTAGTTTGAATAGTTTATAATTTGTTATCTGGAACTTTTACTCATATTTGTTAAAATTTTTTTGCTAAGTATACATTTATATGTTCAAGGCTCTTTGTTATAAAATAATGGATGTTTAAAAAAAAAAAAAAAAAGTAGAAAAAATATAAGCAACATTTGTTAAGACCTACCCCATGTTTTTTGAAGCTGAGAACTGTAAAGATGCCATAGACTTCACTATCTTTTTCATCAGCTATCTGAAAACAATTATTAACTTTTAAATGTTTCAATGACTTACTATGAGCAACACACACAAAAAAAATCATAATTGTCTAACAAAATAAATGTCACTAGATGTCACTAACAACAAAATAACTTGTAATTTTCAATAATTTGATAATTTCATTAAAAACTTAAACTCAAACTTGATTTACATTCAAATTTACACTTGACTCAAAAGCATAAATTTTTTCAAAAATATTCTTTCATAAGTGTTATATTAAATTTTTAGTTGTTTTTTTTTATATATAAAAACTTTTGTCATTTAGATATGCGGTGGTGGTGTAGTGGTAAAGCGCTTGCTTCATAAGCGAGAGGTTCCGAGTTCAATCCCCACCACGTCCCTGGTAGTACCGCATTCAACTTGTTTCTCCACGCAGCCACCTTGTTCGTCAAGGTTCATGTTTCGGAATTATTATAGTGTTGAGAGTGGGTTATAACCACTATCAAGTAGCCTACTCATCTGTAGTGGCCTTCTCGGCCTTGAGGAGGTGAATAACAAAAAAAAAAACAAAAAAAAAATATCTTTTTTTTATATGTAAACATTTTTGTGATTCTTTATAATATGTTTGTTTTTTATATAGAAAAGTTAAATGTAATGATAAATATGTAACATATACTTTACCTTCATTGTGCTGCCAACATTTTCTTGGTTTATTATCAATTCACAAAGCTCAGAAATATCAACATGAAGTGTCACAAAAACCTAAAAAAAGTTATATCAAAATTTCATTTGACACAGAGTTTAAAACAATCTTAAACCCATGACTCAACTCAAGGATTGCATACTAGTAATAAAATTGTAAATAAAAATAAAGTTGTAAAGTAATAACAAAATTGCATTTTGCACTTAATATTTCTGATTATAATGTTAAAATTGTACTGTGAAGGAAAAATTCAGCAATTATTTTTTAATATATCATGATAATTTTACAGCTTTCAATTTTATGATTTAATCTTACTCTGTAATTTATAAATTTTAACATTTTATAACTGTGCTGTAAAAAATAATTCTAAATAAGTTAAATTTGTACTACATTGGAAGTTTAAAAGATATTTTGGAGTTGTAAACTTTTAACACAAGAATATTAGACTAAACATATTAACACTAATATGAACGAAGATATTTAAAAAATATATATCACCAAACAAAATCTTATATACCAAAACAAAAACAGTTTTTTTTTTCTTTTTCTGAAAATGCCATATACTATAAAGATAAGCAAAACTAGTGAGCAAATGCTTATCTAAATACGCTATAGAAGATCGAATCGAATCAGCAATATGAGGAAATCTGAGTTTAAACATTTTTTTATAGCACACATTTCAAAAAAAATTAAAACAAATTGTTTTTGATATACTCTAGGTATTTTTGGATAAATAAATCTATTTTGATAGTACCATAGCACCATATATCTATGAAATGGATTGGAAATATCCGGAAATAAATGATTTGATAAAAATCAATGCATTTTTTTCAAATCGAATCTCGAATTGAAGCAACACTTGATTTGCAGGGTCCTAACATATATATATATATATATATATATATATATATATATATATATATATATATATATATATATATATATATATATATATATATATATATATATATATATATATATATATATATATATATATATATATATATATATATATATATATATATATATATATATATATATATATATATATATATATATATATATATATATATACACACACTATATATATAAATTACTATTCCAGCTGTGTATATATGTGTGTGTATATATATACACACACATATATACACAGCTGGAATAGTAATTTGATCAATATACCAGTTAATTAAAGCAATTTTATTCTGCATAAAACTAATTTTTGATTAAAAGTCGCATATTTTCATTGTTCATCTCATTGCACCATTCAATGAAGTTCAGCACCCTTTGATGAAGTTCATCAACCTTTAATTGTTAATTACTACTCAACAGATTTTTTAAACTATTTTGCACAAAAAAGCTAATGAGTTGTAGTTTAATTGTATTGTTGTTAAGTATTGGTTACCATAGTTATCAGGTTAAAACAAGTAAACAAATATCAAATGAAAGTTCAGAATTTTTTTTTCAAATGCTTCTTTGTCACAAGTTAACATTTCAAAATTGACTTGTGTTAATATAAGAATTAAAAGATAAATATAATACAAAATCAAACATTCACTCCATAAAGACAAATATAAGTAGCAGAGAGATCTCGCCAAAAAATTTGAGTGCAGTCAATCTTTAATAAGAAAAGTATTTAAACCTAAACTAAAAGCAATCCAATGGAGAAATTAAAACATCTCATTGTTTAAAAATGCTATATAAAACTTTAAACCAAGAAAACTTGCGCATAAATAAAGTCAATAAAAAATATTGCAAAATACTTTTAAAAATTGCCAGACTAGCAATGTTTTTATTAGTAAAAAGGTTTATAGACCACTAACAAATTCAAACTGAGAAATTTGCTTCTAAAGATGTTTCTAAAAAAAAAAATTTGAAAGAAGATCCAGGAAATGATGTCAGGTACTTTTAAAAATATTTTGTTTTTATCTAAGAGTTAAATCTTAAAATAAAAAAATTTAGATTTATTGTGTAAAAAAACTATTTGAAGTATAATGAATGAATGAAAGAATGAAGTAGAAAGATATGAATGAAAGAATAAAGTAGGGTATAATGAAGTAGATATATAATGAAATATAATAATATATAACAAAGTATGATATATAATAAAGTGAGGCACACCACTCATATTATTTTTTTTTTCACAACACGCCCCAGAATTAAAAATTTTTTGTTTTACTTTTTTTACACAGTGTTGCTTTGAAATTCTAAATAAAGACACAAAACAGCAACTAAAAAATCTAAAAGTGAATATACACAAGTTATATATAGCTTTTTCCAAACCTTTTCATCTCTGCTAATAAACTGTGTTTTAGGAAACTGAGCATATTGTTAGTCTAGAAACATTTATTTGTTTTACTATTGCAAGATTGAAAGATCTCATTTTAATAAAATTCTGTTGCTATTTAATTTGTGGTTGTCAATGAAGCTGGGATGTAGAACAGATTTGGATTGGTTGAAATGCATTAGCTTACATTTCTTGATACTAATTTCTTCATTTAAGTTTTGTAACAGTTTTATGTGAAGAACTTTGTCAAATGCCTCAGTATGTCAACAAGAAGCTTACATGATATATAAACCAAGAAATCAATAGTCTTAAGTAAGTTTGTAATTTTGTTTATGAAACCATGATTTTTTGTTTACAAAACAATACTAATAATTTAATTTAAGATGAGAGACAATAGATAATGATAATCTTTATATCAACTACTTTCTCCATTAATCTACATGTCACATAAGTAATGAAAACTAATTTGTATTTAATTGGGTCTATTTTGAAACTTTCTATGAACAAGTGTCACATTTGCTACAAGCCATACCTTTGGTATTATTCCTTGCTCCTATTGAAAATAAGACTAATAAAAAATAATGGTTAATGCTATTCAGTAGGGTGGAGTGAATTTTAGTTTTTTTTACAATTCGTTTAGCCTGGGTGTGCAAAAGTTGTCTATTCATTTCAGAAATACTCTGGAAAAATATCAATGCTCTAGGAAATTATCTTGAGGTTCCTCAAGACCTTTAAAATTTTATTGGGTCCCTAATATTATGTAAAAAAAAAATTTTCAAAAGTATGTCATGTTGGGTCTCAAAAGAAGCAAAATTTTATAAAAATTTCAAAAATAACAATTATTTTATAAAAACATTATTATTTAAGATTTTTATGAAATTATAATTAGAAAAAATAAACTTTTTTCATTTTTAGTTTAAAAGGTCATTTTTTCTGCAATAAACTATAAAATAACAATTTTATTTTTTAAATAGTTATTTTTAAAAAAAAAAATTTTTTTCCAGAGTATTTCTGAAATGAATAGACAACTTTTGCACACCCAGGCTAAACGAATTGTAAAAAAAACTAAAATTCACTCCACCCTACTATTCAGGTCTTGTTTTAAATAAAAATTGCTTAATGCATTAGCTTAACGCAATATTTGACGTCATAAAACTCTCTTTTTATTTTTTAAAGACATTAACTTTTTAAAATTACTTCAATAATATTAATTACTGCAAAACAAGTTAAATGTTATTTAACGGCTATTTTATTATTACTAAGGGAATGTTTATTTTATTATTATTATTTTTTTAATATTAAATAAATATAATATTGCATTTTTAAAAAATTATTATTAACAAACTTCTTTCTTTTTCTAGACATTTGCATAAATGAATTAAAATATTTTAAATTTTTGTATTTTTAAAATGATTATTTCTAATAGCGCCTTTGCAACTACCAATGATTTTTTATTATAAAAGCTATATAAAAATAATATAAAAAATTAGCCAGAAACAAATAAAAAAGTTATGTAAATTTATTTACTTTATTTATTATAAGTTTATTAGTTTATTATTTTATTATTAAAATCATATCGCTGTATACATCATTTATTAAAAAATAATCGCTGCAATTTAACTTTCATTATAAAAAAAAAGTTCAACTTATGTTTTGTGCAAATTTTTGAAGCAGCCATTTATTTAAAACTTAATTTTGAGTAAAACAAAAAATGTTTGAGAAGGAAAACATAAAAATCAATTGAGATAAAAATGAGCTAATTTTTTTTAAGAGCAAATAAAATTTCAATATTAAATAATATTTAGTAATATTTTTAAATAAATTTGACAGTTAATTTAAACCCAAGCGTTAACTTTAATTTTAATAAAAATTATATATTTTTATATATATATATATATATTTTAAAATATATTTTTAAATCAAAATTAAATTATATATTTTTAAATCAAAATTTAATTATAAATCTTTTTTATCAGAATAAAATTATATATTTTTATTAAATTAGTTTTAAATTAAATCAAATATTTTTTATCAGAGTTAAATAATATTTTTATGATCTTTGCTTCAAGCTTAAAAAATCAATCATTACAACAAAATTAAAAAAAAAAAGAAAGATAAACTTTTAATTTTATTTGAGTTTTTTTCATTAGGGATCGTCCATAAATTATGTAACGCAAAATTAAACTTATAGACCAAAGACAAAGTATTAAAAGTTTTCCCTCAGAGAATCATTAACTAAACCAAGTATATAAACAAGCTTTAAAGTCCAGCGAAAACCGCCGCTCAAAAGAGCAAAATTATTTCCTACTAAACTTATTAAATAAGTTTTGCGTTGCATAATTTATGGACAATCCTTTAGTAAATAGCGCTTGTATCAAACATAATTGTCATTTAAACTTTTGTAACAAATATTTTTACATAAACATCATTCAAAAGTTAATGCGACTTTTTCAAAACTTCTTTTATCTTACTGCTTATAGAACAATTTAAAAGTTAAAAAATGATAAAAAAGTCGCTTAACCGAAATTGCTTACTGCATACGTAAAATTGCTTAAGTAATGTAAATCGCTCTACGCATAGCGCTTTAAAACAAGGCCTGCTATTGTGTTAGCACATGTTTTAAATACATAAAGACTTATGCAATAATAACCTGTAACAAAAATCATGTGCATTGCATTGCAAAATCAAAATGCCATCTTGATCTCAATTTTATACCTAAAAACTTTTTACAAAATAATATTTTTATGTCTGAATAATATTATAACATGGTTGCATTTTTTCTAGAAGTCAAACTTAGAAAAACTATTTTTTTTACCACCATTATTACTTAAAAGTATGCTTAACAATATATTACATTGCTATAAAAAATTTTATTACATCACATTATTGGAACATGGAGTTATGTTATGCGATTAGGTTTTTGTAAAACATTTAACAAAATTCAATAAAAAAATACATTGTGTAGTAGCTGCTTTATTCCATGAAAATCTTCTTCAAAAGGCATCTCAGCTTCAAACTCTACATTTATATCCTAAAAAAAAAATCTTCTTCAAAAGGCATCTCAGCTTTAAACTCTACTTTTATTTACATTTATATCTTAAAAAAAAAAAAGAATTGAAAAAAAAATTATAAAGTTATAAATATATAGGCAATTAAAAAGTGTCATAGATTCTAGGGGTTAACAAGAGGTTATAATTGTCAATAAATGCTTAAATAGCCCTTGTGTTAGAACCATTAAAATTTTAAGCACATTTTAAGCTTACATTTATAGCACAACATATACAATTTTCTGATTCTAAATCTACTATTCTTTACTTATTTTTCCATTATTTATTATTTATTATATTTATTATTTGTTTATTAATAATCTATTATGCAATTTTTTTTTTATTAAAATAAAATTTGCTGGTGTATATGTAGTTTTAAATTAATACAGTAGTACTAATTTAAAATATTATTATTAAATTAATATTAATACACAAAAATTAATATTATAGTTATATATAATTATAATTCATATACTTTTATATTTCACTTTCAATACATATAAAATGTACAAACTCAAGTGTTTACACACTAAATTGATTTATTTTACTGTGCAAATGATGTTTCTTCAAAGCATACATACAAAAACTACACATTAGGGTAATGCTTAGTGACATCTTTGTTAGCCAGCTTCCTTGTTAAAGATTTTTTGAATTATTTTCATACTTTTCACATATAAAGAATTTTATTAAGTGAGTTTTATTTTAACACACAACTTTTTTTATGATCTGGTTTCGCCCACCATCCACCATCCTCCAGTTATAGAGAAGTAGTACAACACTTTGCAAATTAAAAAAAAATTAAAAAAGTTCCCTCTTCAACAGTTGAAGAGAATTATACAACTATTTAACAACCATATCTAATCTACCAAACCTTTTAAGCAGCCAAATCTAATCTATCAAATGTTTTAGCAGTCATTTGTTTTATTTGATTAATTAGATTTCAAGTTTCTAAAGTTTTTCAAGAATATATCTGTTAAAAAGCAACTTTAGTTAATCAATAATTTCAGCTACATGTCGCTGACCAACAAAAAAACTGAAAAAAAAGGGAAATGATGTCAATAAATCATAATTTTACTGATCAACTTAAAAAAAGGTCAAATGCAACATTTTATCAGTTGGGCTCAGTACTTTCTGGCTGTATGTACTTAACAATAACTTAAAAAATAAATAACAAATTGATTCCATATTTTTTATAATGAAATTTATTGTATTATTTAAAGTTTTTAATTAGTTAGTACAGATTTCAGTGGACACTTAGAAAATAATTAAAATTTTTTGAGAGTAAGTGCTTTCAGTGACCTTTTTTGATGCTGCTATCCAATTTTGCTTAAATTTTTTGTCATCTTTCACTGATTTGTTGCTTTTTAAAAAGATTACTTTTACAATTGCCCAGTAACTCTTGAAAAACCACTACTCAGGGCAGTTTTGGAAGATTTACATCTTTTGAGACAATTTGATTCACATCTTTTGGGACAAATTCGATGCCATTTTGGTTGTACTACTCCATTGTCTTTCTGGACAAAAGATAGTTGTTTTGCATTGTCTTTCTGTTGCCAAAAGATAGTTGTTTTGCAATGTTTGTTAATAAATGGCCAAAGAGGTTTCTGAAAACATTCAACAATATACAAATCGAAAGTCAAAGACTTTTGAGTGATAAATGGAGCACTAATAAGGCCACAAAAGCAAATTAATTGCCACATGAGGAACTTTGGAGCAAACTTTTCAGTCAAAAAATACTTAAATTTGTTGCTAACATAGACATCTTTTAAATGATAATAATATTGATGACCGGGCAACTGTGAGAAATATTTTTTGCAGTATGTTTCGTTGGCCTCATTAATGCATAAATTTTCTCGGTTAAAAAGTTTGACAAACTACTTTGCACATAGAATTGCTTTTAATTCTCCATCAATTAATTGCTTTGGAGTTTTTTTCTTGTGTAAGCCTTCAAACCCTTGCTTTTGAGTGCTTTTTTGACAAGGAAACAACTGCATTTAAAATTTTTGGCCAGATCTCTTTGGGATTGGCATCAATTTGTTGGAATTGAGCGGATGATCAAATTCACTTTGTTTTTGTCAACAAAACCTTCAATCTTTCCACTGCATCTTTTTATTTTGATAGTTTAAGTCTTTTTGTATTGCCTCAATATGTTATGTTTATGTATCTGCTAATAAAGAATTAACAACTTTTGACAGCTTTTCAATTTTTGAATGTGAGCAGGTTGGATATTAAAGGAAAATCCTCCCTATACTTCTGTAAGTTCTGCGCCCAACCAGTTTCTCTCTGCAGCAACAGCAACCAGTTTTGCAGCAAGTTTCGTGTACCAGATTGAGAGTTTTAATAACTAAAATGATCAAAAACCTGAAAAAAACTTCTTAAACTGCAGTGGGAACTTCCTAAACTGCAGTGGGCTTGTACATCTGGGCTTCTAAAGTCTGGGTTCTGGGCATCTCTGGGGCATCACAGGGCATCTTTGCATCTGGGCTTACTACATCTCATATACTATGTTATAGCAACAATGAAATCAATTAGAAGCAATCACTGTAATATAAAAAAATTTAATAGCAGGAGTTTCTGGACTTTTCAATTTTTTTTTTACCATTTATTCTTATTTAAAAATTATGCATCCAGAATACATACATTCCTAAAAGCAACACAAAATAATAATAATAATAATAATAATGATAATAATAACACAAAATAATAATAATAATTATCTTTCTCTTTTCTACAAATACTATAATGGGCACTGCTCTAAAGAGCTAGCATCTGTTGTGCCATCTACTAAAATTTATTCTCGTGTTACTCGCCATTTAATTAAGTGTCATCCTTTTTCTGTGACTGTTCCTAAGTGCTCCAAAAACGCTTATTCGTCTAGTTTTTTTCCTGGAACATCAGCTCTTTGGAATTCGCTTCCTTCATCTTGCTTTCTTGATTCATATAATTTGCAATCCTTCAAGTCGTCCGTCAATCGCTATCTTGCTCTACAATCTTCATCTTTTTTCTTTCAGTAACTTCCAACTTTAATTAGTGGCTGCCTGCAGCCTTGTTGGAAGCAAAGATGTTTAAAAAAAATTAAAATAAAAAAATAAAAAAAATAAGAGAAAAGAGAAAACAACAAAAAAAAATTAACAGTTTTTTAAATAAAAGCTTATGCTGGAAGTAAAATTATTGTAAAAAATTTAAATTTAAATTTGATTGATGTGTATTGATGTATATACTTTTACAATTTTTTAATTAATATATTTTTCAAAAAGACAATTAGTATTTGCTGGCATTGACATTTGCCTTAAAACAGTATCACAGTGAGGATTACTAAATTAATGAGAATATCCTGAGAGATGTTATACCAACATTTTTAATTGAAACAAATAAATGTTAGTTGATTTTCTACCAACTAAATACTTATCTATGAACGCCTAAAGATGCTTAATAAGATTGAGATCTAGACTCTTAAAAGGCCATTTAAGAACTTTTTGTGATTTAAAGTATTCCTTAACAGATCTGGAACAATGGTTTGGATCATTATCTTGTTGTAAGATACATTTACAACTTGAAATATTTTAAATGTAAAAATACATTGAAACCATAACATTTCTTCTCCCATGTTAAAATGTGGGTAACTGATATTTGGATCATGTCTGGCTTCTATTGGAGTCATACCTAATTTCACTAATACTGAATAGTAATAAATAACTTTAATTCATCAGAAAAAAGGACTTTTGACCCATCATTAATTTTTTTTTGACCAATTATTAACTTCAAACCTTATTCTAGATTTTAAATCTCTTGCAGATATCAGCTGCTTCTTAATTGGACAGTGGCCATGCAAATTAACTTCATAACAGTCATAATCAATGTTTAATTGTATCGACACTACAGT
The DNA here is from genome assembly GCF_038396675.1 of Hydra vulgaris. Lineage (NCBI taxonomy): Eukaryota > Metazoa > Cnidaria > Hydrozoa > Anthoathecata > Hydridae > Hydra > Hydra vulgaris. Next base: position 10,262,903 of record NC_088924.1, read on the forward strand.
TTCTACCATGAAACTGATGCATAATTGAATAAGGTTTGATGGCGGCCTTGCATAGATTTTTTTTGGAATACCTTATAAATAATCTAATATCTTTCCATAATGTGACTTGTTCCTGGTTTAGAAATAATGTAAAATTTAGAAATCTTTCTGTATGCCATTTTTTTGGCTGCAGCCTTATTAATAATTTCTTTATTTTATTTAAAACTTCCTTAGCCTTTTATATGCTTTTAAAACATCATTAACCACTTAACGAATTTGCTCGACATATGTCGAGCAAACTTTTTTAGCCAAAAAAAATTTGCTCGAGATATGTCGAGCATTACCAAAAATTGGTATACTTTGAGAGCTAGCTCGCTATATGTCGAGCAAAGCTTCTGATTGGTTATTATGATATCTGATGCGCTTCCTGTACGATAAACTCTTCTTTTTATGACTGCCACGCGCCAGTGTTTACACGTGGGCGGTTGGAAGTGCATTGCATTGTTTCGTGACTTTTTTTTAAGTGATTGATAATTTTGCATGAATTATCTGTTGCGTAACCTGCATTGTTGAATTATTTGTGCCCATTTTTTGTGTTACTTATAAATATGATGGATTCCGACAGTGACGAAGGAAGTTTATTGGGCGATACCGACTCAGTTCATGTTAGTTCGTCTGACTATGAGAGGAGTGATTCCAGTGACAGTGAAGGTTTCTCAGACGATGATTCTGAAGAAGATGAGCCTACGCTTGCAGACGTGCGTGCATGGCAAATTGAACCTCAACCAACGATACCTCATCCTAGGTTTCCATTTGTTTTCGGCAACCAAAATATTCCTGCTAATGGAAATGCATTAGACTTTTTGAATTTATATTTTGACGATGAACTAATCAATATTATTGTCACTGAAACAAATCGGTATGCATTGCAGAAAGGCGATAGAGATTTTCCTAATACCAATGCAAGGGAGATTCGTGTATTTCTCGCACTCGTAATGTTGCAAGGCTTGGTAGTAAAGTCTAGTCATTGGCTTTACTGGTCAAAAAAACCTCTCTTAGACACTCCATTTTTTAGAGAGTGCATGCCTCTCAAAAGGTTCAAGGCACTAAAAAAATATTTGCACTTTGCAAATAGTGAAGACTACAATCCTGAAACTCACCCCCAACCAAAATTGAACAAAATTTACCCTATTTACCAGCTTCTCAGCAATAAATTCAAAACATTGTATAAGCTGGATCGTGACGTGACCATCGACGAAAGTCTAATGCTTTATAAAGGTAGACTCGGTTGGGTGCAATACATCCCTCTGAAACGTGCAAGATTTGGAATTAAATTTTATATGTTATGCGAGTCTTCAACTGGATACGTTTGGTCTACTATTATTTATACGGGCAAATATTTTGTATGCGTGATTTTGCCTAGTCTCTACAATTTTACAGTGCCATAAATGTACATTTACGAAAGTTTATGTAATGTTATATAATTAGAGTTTTTAATAAAATCATAAATTTATAAATTTATTGAAATCAACTTTATATTTTATTGTTTAGAAATAGAGGAAATTAAGTTTGCAACTAGGTTCACTTCAATTTTTCAAGAATTTTGCAAGAATTTTATGCAATATTGCAATGCTCGACATATGTCGAGCAAGTTTTCAAAGGTCAATTAGGAAAGTCATAAATTATTAAAATATATTAAAATTTATTAATTATTATTATTTTCCTTTTTTGCATGGTTAAAACAGTAAAATCAATTTAAAAAAAAATAGATTTGTTTTTGACACACTTTTGAAAATTAATAGGTTTGTTAAGTGGTTAAGAAATTTAATTATAAAATTTTACAAGTTTTTTGGTCTTTAATATTGCTTTTGTTTACAAAAAGTTGATTTAATTGAACTCAAGTTTTTGTAAACAAAAGCAAATGAAACAAGTTGACGTTTATCTACTATATGCTATATCTACTATAGCATATTCATGTAACAAATTGTTACCATTAATTAAAAATGAATTTCAGAAAAAGAAGAAAAAAACAGAGAATAATGATAGAAAAAATTGCTGCTCTATGTCAAACCCACAGTCGATGTAGCAGCAGTCTGCTGCGAGTCAGGCTATTTGTCAGTCGATGTATGTACTGAAGTCCCCGGCTATTTCAGTATGACATCAGACTGATTACCTAAACCAGTAGTATAAGATATATACATATATATATATATATATATATATATATATATATATATATATATATATATATATATATATATATACATATATATATACATATATATACATACATATATAGATATATATATATATATATATATATATATATATATATATATATATATATATATATATATATATACATATATATATACATATATATATACATATATATACATACATATATATATATATATATATATATATATATATATATATATATATATATATATATATATATATATATATATATATATATATATATATATATATATATATATATATATATATATATATATATATATATATATATATAGGGCTGTATCTAGCCATAGATTGGGCACTACCGCTTATGATAATTTTCCTAAATACAAATGTAACTGAAAAAGAAAAAAAGATGGGTCGCTTGAAATATTATAAATTATATTATTATAATATATATATATGTGTATATATATATATATATATATATATATATATATATATACACATATATATATATATATATATATATATATATATATATATATATATATATATATATATACATATATACATATATATATATATATACATATATATACATATATATATATATATATATACATATATATATATGCATATATATATATATATATGTATATATATATATATATATATATATATATATATATATATATATATATATATATATATTAATATTTATATATTATTAATAATTATAATAGTAATAACAATAATAATAACAGTAACTATAACTATTGGTATTAATTATTATTTAATTGTTAAACATTAATGAGTCATCAATAAAATGTGTATGCAAAAAAATTAGATTTTCAATCTTGACCTTAAATTATAATAAAAAAATTATAAATTATTGTTTATTTTCATCATGATAGTAAACCCATTTATTTTAAAAAAAATTTAACTACGCCTACTTCAAACTTTTCATTTTCTTCTACAGCTTCGTCATTGCTTTCTTCATTATCACTTGACTCAGAAGATGAATCATTATCGCTGGTAACTCTCTTGCTTTTAACTTTTGATTCCATAGTCTATTGTAATAATCACAGAATTTTTGTAAAAAAAAAAAAAAAAAGTGTTTTAATCTAAAGTAAAATTTTTAATAAAAAATTAATGCATGGATTGACATGATTTTATAAATATCATTATTGTGTAAGTAATTTATTATTAAGTGAGTAATGAACGCAGGTTTTTTAGTAAATAACAAGTTTTAATGAATATAAGAAGACTTTTTTTATGGTGTAGATGATGTTCGATATTGAGTCAGTATCAAAGTTAGGACTTTTGCATATCTATAACAAATAAATGTTTATTAGGGTTTAAAAAAATAATTGCATATACAGATTATTTTTATTCTACATATATTTACCAAAATATCAGTACAAATGAAAAGACAACTTTTAGTATAAATAATAGTGTATCAAACTTTAAAAGATACAACTTAAAAACTATGAAAATATAAACTTTGATACAAGGTAATGAAAACAAAATATTTTGCTTGCTTACACAAATTTTTATATTAAAACCATAACACATAAGCCATAAAAATATAAAAAATAAAGAATGTATAACTAAATTACATATTTAAAAGAATAAAAACAAAAACATAAAAATTTTTTGTGTACTTAAAAAAACTATTGCATTTAATCGAAATTGCATTCAATAAAAATTGTGAGGAAACATTGTCAATCATTTTATGTTGCACATAAAATATGTTTTTTCTATAGATTTTATTTGTCATTTTTTAAAAGCCTGTACTCGCTTTACCAGATTTTGAACCAGGTTTTGCCTAAAGATAAGAATTTTATAAAATAAAAAATTATGAAGTTATGAAAAATATTACTACAATTATTATAAGTATTACTATTATTGTTGTTGAAATTTTTCTTTTTCCAATAAATAAATTTTATTAAATAAATTAAGAACCAATATAATGAAATATAAAACATAGTTATATATAAAAACTTACGCCCAATGTGTAATCTATATTCCAGTGTTCATTTGCAGCTATTATTCGCATGCACCTTTCTGCAAGGCAAGTTATGGTGAACATAGGATTTACACCAAGGGCACAGGGAATAATAGAGGAGTCAATAACATAAAACCCATCATAAGTGTCTTCTGAATTTCCTATTAGAAAAAGCTAATGATTTAAATGGCATTATTTTTGTAAAAAAATTAAAAATTGAATACTTTTATAAAAAATAGAGTAATTAAATATTTTTTTCTTTACTGCATTCACCTTCTCAAGACTGCAAGGATGGCTACAGTTGAAGAGGCTGAATACAGAATAAATATATATATTTCTATAAATACTTTTTTAAACCTCAATGTTACAATGACTCTCAACCCTTTAACAAACAAGTTGATTGTGATACTACAAGGAATGTGGTGGGGATTGAACTCAGAACTATCTATTCCAATACCACTACTGCAGATGGGAGAAGCTATTAGTGGAAATTCAAATCAAATTCTATACTTTGATAGAATTCCTCAAAACAGCGGCAGATGCAAAGGTATGTAGTTTTAATGCAGAAATACATTAACTCTACTCAAAATATAATGCAAATAAATGGCTGAAGATGGAAAATAACATTTCTTATGTCATCAATATTCAAAACAAATTGAGATTTATAAAATATAATATCAACAAAATTCTAACATCCCATCATGAGTCAAATAACTACTGTCAGACAATCAATACTGTTTTCGATTGTCTCGCTCTATGGCTGACTTACTGATTGACTAAAAATTTTTGCATTAGATGGAGGGAGTGAGGCTAGGGCTATTGCTCTTGACATAAAGCTTTCAACAATGTTTAGCATGCTGGTGTTCTTCATAAGCTTGCTACTTATAGTGTATCTGGGAAAGTCTATAAGATTATCAAATTATTTCTTTCAAATTGCTTTATTAAAGTCATCCTTGAAGGCCAACACTCTTCTTAATTTCCAGTAACTTCTGGGGTACCTCAAGGTTTGATCCTTGGTTGTGTTTTGTTTCTTATCTACATTAATGATCTTCTTGACAACCTTACATCTAAAGTGGCTCGATTTGATGATGACTCGAATTTATACTCCTGTCTTCAAAATAAAATCTTCTCTTTTTGATCGCTTAGAACAGACAGCCAATCTGATTCTGATTATGACAATCTTGAGTCTGATCCCACTTCTGTAACAAATTGGAGTTGGCAGTGGCTTGTGAATTTTAACTTCAATAAAACTCAGTTATTTACTGAAAATAACTATTGCAAAACTGTCCACATCCTGACCTCTCATGGAAACATTAATTCAACTAATTAATTGCTAAGTTAGCATCTGCTATGGCTGTTTCTCTTTATCATGCATAAAAATAGTATAAAGATAGTACTGAAGATTGTATAGAGAGAAAACAATAAAAGGTAAAGGGGTCAGTATAGGGGGTAAAAAACATAATTTTAGGGGGTAGCAATGAGTGGATAAAAACATTTTTAGGGTAGCAATTAGTGGATAGCAATATCACATCAAAAAAACATAACTTTAAGGGATAGCAATGAGTGAATAGCAATGTCACAGCAAAAATATATAATTTTAGGGAGCAGCAATGAGTAGATAACAATGCCACATCAAAGATGAACTAGCAATGAAAACAAAAGGAATGGATGTAATAATTATTTGAAAAAGTCAAAAAACCATTCAAAGATAATAAAAGTATATTTAAAAAATCACTGTAAAGATAAAAAAAATCATTGTAAAGATAAAACAGACAGAATTAAAAAAAATCACTATAAAGTTAAAAAAAATCACTGTAAATTTCCTGAAAATTTCCTACGCCCCACGTTAGGAAACGCTGTTTTAAATGCTTTAACTACAACTGCACAACCAACAACCCCACCAGATTGCAGGGTGGATACTTGAATGGGTTTAAAGACCACAAATTATATTTGCAAATGTCATATTAATAATTTCTAATTACAGGGTTTGTTTGGCAATATAAAAAAAATTTAGAATGTCTAAATATCGACAATTCAAATTATAGAAAAAATATTTCACAGGAAGTTGGGAATTGTTGTTATAAACTTTAATTTAAAAATTGTTAATTTTCTTTATGTCACATTTAACCTCCCAGAAAATTTTTATAAGCTTTATAAAAAACTTAATGATGAATTGTTGCACATTAATATTCAAATTCAAATCCCCCCCCCCTTTCAAATTCGCAGATCAATAACTAAAATTAAGCTAAATAATCTAAAACAAAGATCTTCTAATGAAAATATTTTCAACTCTTCTAAGTATGTGTATGAAGGTCCTCTTAAAAAAGTGGAATTAAAAATTTCAAGCTAAAATTTGAATCAAAAATTTCAAAATAGAAAAATATAATTCTGAATCCTGGTAAATTGGTACTCTTTTTGAGGTGAATCCTCAAAAAGAGTAACTATTGTCTCCTTAAAATACCTGACTAGCTGACTATGTTCTTCAAAAAATCAACTATAACTTGAAAATCACCTTCTTTTTTTTTTTTGAGGGGAGGTAGGAGGAAGGTGTCATACACCTGCACAGCTGCATCTGCCACCATACAGCAAAAATGTTTTAACAAATATTTGAAAAGCCTTTTTAAAATTAATAGACAAACAATTCCCTCCCTCTAATAAATTATATAAATTATATATATATATATAAAATTTTATAATTGAGTAAGAACAGTTTTAGAAGGAGCAATAAACAGCTTAGGAGGAAAAGTTAGTTTCTCGCCAAAATGGTCAACTCATTTAAGTTTAGACACTGTTAACTTTTATATCAGTTAGGTTTGATATAGAATTCAATAGTGAAAAATGCTAACGCAATTTTTTATTACAATTCTTTTTTTTTTTCATATTTTTTCTGAAAAATTAAAAACTTAAAATATGAAAGTGCACAAAAATTACTACTGTTTATCAAAACAATTAATAAGTAATAAAGTTAATATAGTATAATTATTTTATACTATATTATTATACAATACATTTTTGGATTAAAAATCAAAATGAACAATAATACTTTATAAAGATAAAAAAAATTTAAATTTCGAAAACATACACTTAAATAAAAACTTACCAATAAATAACTGACCAAAATGATTTACAACACCAAATTCACCAGACTCTCCCATTGGACAACCTCCAAGTGGATGGCGTGTCAATGTTTCTGAACTTAACTGAGTTGACCATTTTGGTGAGAAACCAACATTTCCTCCTAAGCTATTTATTGCTTCTTCTAGACCTGTTCTTGCACTATAATAATACCTTTGATGGTGTTCATTATTCCATTTTACATAAACTCTTTTTATTTCTTTATCATATGCTATTTCACCATCAGCTTCATCAGAGGTAATGCAAAACAAACCAAGTGTGTTATCAATTCCTTCCTTCCCTATGTTCTAAAAATTAATTTTTAAATAAATGAAACTTTATATCATAATTGTCTATAATGTGTTTAAAAAACATATTTAATCAAAAAAAACTATTAATAACTTTTACTAAAAAAACCAAGATAATAAAATTGAAAATTCCTTTTTGAAGAACAAAATTTTAAAATAAAACTTTTAAAATGAATTACTTTTAGCATTGCATGCCATTGCTGACCATGTGGAAAAGGTTCTGGTCTTTTAACAGCACCACATGACATTGCTGATCCAACAATATATGGTGGTAAAAATGCACTAGGTACTGTCAAGTCTTCTAACATAAAACCGCTTCGCTTTTTTCTTATGTCTATAAAACTAGTAACTGCTGGACCAGGAGGTTGTTGACAGCCTTTAGGAAGTTTTCCTTTTTTGTACATTCCAGTGCGCAGACCAGTAGCAAAAGAACTTTCTTTTTTACTGCAATAGCTAACCGCTTAAAAAAGTTTTGAAAAATTCAAATATTTCAGAAAACAATATAGTAAAAAAAAACTTTTTCTTCTAAACAAAATTTTTGTTTCCAATTCTAAACTTTTTTTAGTTTTCATATCTTTATTACCAATATCAAAGTATTCCTATTTTAATTTATTTTGAAACAAGGTACTTACCCAATAATCCACCATTTCCATTGAATTTCTTTCCAAGTTGGTCAGATACTTCAAAACCTTGTAATTTGGACTGCATAAGAATTTGGGTTGAACCAAGGGATCCAGCACACAAAAAAACAAAACTTGATTGAACAACTTTAGGCTGGTTGTTTTCTTTACCAGTAATAATATATTCAACTTGCCATTGATATGAAGTATAATCCTTTTGAATAGTTTGAACTTCAACCTAAAGAAAATACTTTTACTTTGTTTTAAGGAGCAAAAAAGTTGAATAAATAAAAAAATTTGCAAACAACAAAATTACATTAGTAAATATTTCTGCGCCATAATTGATTGCATCTTGTATATAATTTGTTACTAAGGTATTTTTTGCACCAGTGTTGCATCCAGCTAGACAATTTCCACAACCATTACATGCAGGTTGTGAATAACCAACATGATTGTGTGGTAAGTCAGTAAAATTAATATTTAATGGGGTTCTGTAAAATGTTTCATGAATATCTTCAACATCAATAATATTGATACTGTTAATTGTACCTCTCATCTGATTCATTCTCTTCAGAGGGGGGTAATCATCTGGATAAGGACATGGCCGTAGCATTTCTTGAGCATGGGTACGATCAGTACTATTAAAATTTGTTAAATCTTCCCTAAAAAGTTGTGGCCAAACTGGATCATAAAATACTTTTGATTTGCAATCTAATGAAACACCTTCATCTGTTAGTGAACTTCCACCAAGACCACACGCAGTCATTACTGTGATATCTTTTGTTATATTAAATTGATACAAACTAGCAGGATGACCTATTAAAATAAATTATTTGCATATATATATATATATGTATATATATATATATATATATATATATATATATATATATATATATATATATATATATATATATATATATATATATCAGGGGCTATTCTAGACCCTTTTTGACAGCATCACCCAAATTCAGAAATTGAGGACCTTTTTTTTTTTAATGGCAAATAATTTATTTTTTTTGAGAAAAAAATACTTACTTAGGGCAAATTTCCTTTCGGAAATGCGCTGGCACAGAGGTAATTATTTTCCTAGAATATATATATATATATATATATATATATATATTTTTGCTTTTATATCTTTTTAAATATATCTGCTATATTAATATTTTAATATTAATATAGTAGTAAATTTTTTATTTAAAATAATATTTTAAATAAAAAATGCTTAAAGTTTTAGCTTAATGTGAATTTGACGTCATAAAATTCTCTTTATGTTTTATTTCTTAAAGGAAATAAACTTAAACATAAACTTTTTTAAACTACTGCAATATAATAAATTTGCAACTAACAATGATTTTTTGTTTTTAAAAGGTTAGTGAGTAACAAAAAAAAAACATATTACAAATTTTTTTAAAAAGTTTAATGAACACGTTTACAAGGAATTTAATCTTTAGCAAAAAAAACTGTAAAAAAGAGTAATATATAAGCAAATTTTTTTTTGAGAAGAATAAAATTTTGTTATTAAACAAGATTTAGTAATACTTTTAATTGAAATAAATTCAATTTTTTTTTTTTTAATTTTATCTAAATTTACTTCATTTGTAAATAGAGCTTATATTGAAATAATTGTCATTCAAACTTATATAACAAACTTTGATTCATAATCATCATTCAAACATTTAAGTAGTTTTTATAACATAACGGTGAAACAACACTTTATATATATATATATATATATATATATATATATATATATATATATATATATATATATATATATATATATATATATATGTGTATATATATATATATATATATATATATATATATATATATATATATATATATATATATATATATATATATATATAAAGTGTTGTTTCAAGAGTTGTTTTTTTTTTTAAAAAACCAAAGAGGTGCACGCTCCAGAGAAACAAAATCGCAAATAGTTTTTTTTTTTTATATATATATATACAATTTTTAATTTAAATTAATTCATTTTTAAAATATATATTAAAAGAAAAAATTTATAAAAATTATACATAACATTTTTTTATAAACAAAATTAAAATGCTCGCTTTGCCATTTTTATTTTAACTATCTTATTTAGAATTTAAATGAAACATTTTGTTATGAAGGCACAAGAAGCGGTTGTAATGCAAAAACTCAATGATTTACACAAATCTTAGGTCATACTGGCAAAACTTTTGACATAACATCATTTATAGGTTTTTGGTGTAAGTGTTACACCAAACAAATTCTTTATTTATCAAGATTGAAATTTGTTTCTTACTAACATTTTTACACTTGATGTTGTTAGAAGGCTCAGCAAAAAATTAATTTAAGCTTCTTGCAGAGGTAACCCTAAGCAATTTTTGTTTATGTAGATTTTAATTGTAGTTGCTAAAACTAAAGCTAAATTATGCTGAAAACAGCAATTTTCCTCCAAGTTTTAAATTTTTAAAATAAACTTTTAAAACAGCGAATTTCTTTAAAGTTTTATTTCATTAACAAGTTACCATTTCTATCTTTTTTTTTCCTAATAATATTTTAAAATGATTAGTTTGCAATAATTTTCAAAACTATGATATAACTTTGTATGTAATTTGGCAAACTTTAGCTGGAGAATCAGATTTTTGTTGACATTAAATTAGGAATTTCAATTTTATGAGCATTTAGAAATACTGCATATAAACGGGACCCTACAGGGCTGGTATTAAGCTTCATAACAAGGCCTCTATATACATAGGCGCTGGAACATAGGGTGCAGGATGGGCAACTGCTCACCCAACATTTCTGCACCAGAGGCAAAGAATATCTTTGCCCCCCCCCCCCTAAATGTCACTATCCGCAACTCAAAACAGCAATAATTTTATGCACTCCGAAGAAAAATAACTTTTGCATTCAAAAGAATGCAAAAGTTCTTTTTTTTTGAAAGAACTTTTGCATTCAATAAGAAAATATTTTAACTTATTGATATTTGTATTTAAGTTCCTGATGTTGATCTGTATTATCGTGAACTTACCTATGTTAGTTTGGAGTTCAGCTTTAAAAGTTTTAATAACAAAATATGTAGAGTCAAATACTTATCTGTTATAAAAGAAAATATCGCCCTCATATAAATCAGTCGCAAAAAAAATATTTTCAGTTTTGAAAAAGTCAAAACGCAACTTTTGAAAGTCTATTGTTTCAAAGTCATTATCCATGACAAAAAAGAGAATTAAGTTAAGAATTTTTCAATAGAATTCGATTAGTAAAAAAATTTCATTGTACAGAGTATAGAGTACAGACTCCATGAAAATGAAACAAAATTTAAAAAAACAAAATTTGTTTTAATGTTTAATCTTGCGTAGTAATGAATTTGCTTTAGAATTACACAGAAAGGCCATCGAGAAAGCTACCACACTGAATCTTGAGCTGCCTAAGGCACAGCGTAGTTCCACAGCTAATGCTCGTGCTCATTTCTCGCATGGAGCTCAAAGTCGTAATGTAGAACAATTAACTATAGATGTTATCTGGAAGAAAAGTCTCTTCAAAGCCATTGACCACTCAGTTGCAGAACTGCAGCGCCAATTTAACCAACAAGGATTGCATAAAATTGCAAGCACAGAAGTTATTTTATTAGGTTCATGCACATCCACAAGTAATGCACCCACACTAGCCAGCTTGCCACTGCAAAGTTTACAAAATAATGTAGATGTTCCTATGTTGCAGTTACAGCTGCAACTGCTTCCACAGTTGTTTAAGGACAAGTCACCGCCTAAAGATTTACACCAGCTAGCAGTAGCTTTAAAAGACTTTGAACCAAGTACCTGCAGGTTTTTAACATGGTGGAACAGGTAGTTGCGTTGTGTTTATCTGTTCCAATATCCGTAGCTGGTTCTGAAAGGTCCTTCAGTGCATTGAGACGACTTAATACTTGGCTGCAGTCAATGTCACAGAGTTGGCTCACTCACCTTGCTTTAATGCACATTAACAAAAATTACCTAGACAAGGTTGACATTACAGCACTCATATAAGAGTTTGTGGCTAAAACCTGTGAATTTTTATCCATATTTGAGCATTTTTTACAGTAACTGTAATTGTTTTTGGTAGATTTTGTTTTAACCCTAATATTTGAATATAATGATTTAAAAAGGATTGCAAATCTGCATTTAGCAGGGTTAATTATGCCTAAAAAAAATTCAGTGGAATAACGCCCGCCAAAACACCCTATTCAGGGAGGGGTACCCCTCCCAAAGCCCCACTTATTTCTGCCCCCCTAGTCTTTAAACACTTCCAGCGCCTATGTCTATATATATATATATATATATATATATATATATATATATATATATATATATATATATATATATATATATATATATATATATATATATATATAACATATATATATATATATATATATATATATATATATATATATATATATGTATATATATATATATATATATATATATATATATATATATATATATATATATATATATATGTATATATATATATATATATATATATATATATATATATATATAAATATATATATATATATATATATATATATATATATATATACACACATGTATATATATATATATATATATATATATACATATATATATATATATATATATATATATATATATATATATATATATATATATATATATATATATATATATATATTTATACATCTTCGCTTCCAACAAGGCTGCAAACAGCCACTAATTAGAGTTGGAAGTTACTGGAAGAGATGAAGATTGTAGAGCAAGATAACGATTAACGGATGACTTAAAGGATTGCAAATTATATGAATCAGGAAAGCATGATGAAGGAAGCAAATTCCAAAGAGCTGATGTTCAAGGAAAAAAACTAGACGAATAAGCGTTTTTGAAGCACTTAGGAACAATCAAAGAAAAAGGATGAGACTTAATTGAATGATGAGTAACACGAGAATGAATTTTAGTTGATGGCACAAGAGACGCTAGCTCTTTAGAGCAGTGCCCATTATAGTATTTGCAGAAAAGTGAAAGAGAAGCAACATTACGACGATGTGATAATGGTTGGAGGTTGGCTGCAAGAGCAGATCCAACTATGTTTAAAATGCGTTTTTGCACCTTGTCTAAAAGAGAAAGGGCATCATTAGAAGATCCGCACCAGATATGGCAACAGTATTCCATACAAGGCCGGATTTGAGATTTATAGAGATAGAAAATAGAATCGGAAGTAAGAAAGTGACGAGCTCGATAAAGAGATGCAACCTAAGCAGATGCTAATTTTGCAACTGATTTGAAAAAAATTGAATTTTATCTGTATTGAAGTTCACCAGCCACTGTGAGCTCCATGCTGTAGCAGAAGTGAGATTCTTTTCAAGCCCAAATGCCCCCTCCAAGCAATCAGAGAGTGTTGGTTTTCTATCACAACAAGAATAAATGGTAGAATCATAAGCAAACAATGCCACCTTAGATGTGAGAATATCTGGAAGATCGTTAATGTAAATTAAAAAGAGTATAGGGCCAAGGATAGAACCCTGAAGTTATAAAAAAAGAAGAAGAGTGCTGTCCATCAAGGACAACTTCTATACTACGATTGGAAAGAAAGGATTCAATAATCTTAAAGATGTTGCCAGATACACCGTAAGAAGAAAGCTTATGGAGAAGACCAGCATGCCAAACTTTATCAAAAGCTTTTGATATGTCAAGAGCAATGCCCTTAACCTCTCCACCTTTATCTATGCATGATAAAACCTATCAGTTATTACTGTTAGCAAATCAGCTGTAGAACGAGAAGACCGAAATCCATATTGATGGTTAGAAAGTTATTAGATTCAAGATGAGAAATCAAGTGTTTGTTAATTAAAGATTCAAAAACCTTGCTTATGATAGGAAGAAGACTAATGTGACGGTAGTTAGACGAATCAGATTGCTCTCCAGAATTTTTGAAATTGAGATAACAGATGCCGCTTTCCAGCAGGCTGGAAAACAAGACTCTGATAAGCACTTGTTGAATAGTTTTGAGAGTATAGACGACAGCTCCGGAGAACACTTCTGCAAGACAATAACAGGTATGTTGTCCGGGCCACAAGCTGTAGAAGAGCCTAGGCAGGAAATCACTTTAGATACAGAAGCTGGAGTGATACGAATGTCAAGCAATGGATCAACCTGTTTGTTGGCAATATCAGGTAGAACACAACTAGTGGAATCAAGAGATAATATTGATGAAAAGTTTTTAGCAAACAATTCAGCTTTGTCTTTAGGTGAGGTGACAAAGTCTGATCCATACAAGAGAGGTGGAATTAAAGATTTGCCTTTATTATTAATACTATTAAAGATTCTCCAGAAGTTACAAGAGCCTAATATTT